>NC_062279.1:123156644-123459675 GCF_902655055.1 Lutra lutra | reverse complement strand
CAGTTCTCTCATCCTTACCAATGTCCTTAGTTGGGCTTAATACCTTGTAAAAAACTATTCTTAAATAATGGAGTCCAATCGTTACTTGCTGAATATGATAATATTAACAATGCAACAATAAATTTTGTGATTATAAGCAACTATGTATGATCAAAAATTTAAAAAATAATGAAAACTTGCTTAGCTTAGCTTAACACTGCCTTTTGAATAGAAAAATTAATCTCAGATCTTGAAAAGATTTATCAAACAAAATATTAAATAAAATTATGGTTGCTTTAGAAATTATAATATATTCTTAAAATGATGGTCTCAGTTATTGCCATTTGTGTGCAATTCACCACAATTGAGTATAATTATCTGATTTTTTTTAAAGATTTTACTTATTTGGGAGAGAGAGAGAGAGAGCATGTGTGTAAGTGCACATGCACACACACACACACACACACACACACAAGCATTGGGAGGGAAGAAGGGGAGAGGCAGAGGGAGAGAGAAAATCTCAAGCAGACTCCCTCCTGAGTGCAGAGCCCAACACAGGACCGGATCCCACCACCCTGAGATCATGACTTGAACTGAAACCAAGATTCAGAAGCTTAACACACAGAGCAACCTGGACACCCCAGGGAATTTTCTGATTTTTAAATAATGACAATTGTACATGGGAAGTACTATTTGGAAGAGTTTGAGAATTCTTCTCTGGAGGTCTTTCAAGTTAGAGTACATGACCCATAAATTTATCTGCTTCATTTAAATTTTGTTTTTCCATGAAGATGATACGAAGGATAATCCCTTCCTGTTTTTTAATTCTGTGTCCTACTTGTGAGACAGCTAAGACTCAACCACATAAATAGACCTCTAAAAATCTTTCATTGGCAAGGAATTCTCAGGGGAGTGACCGTTTTCACCAGCAGTTGGCTGCTCAAGGAAGCCTCTGGTGTGTAGTAGGTGGTGTTGTACCACCTCCTATTAATACTGTATTCCTTTTTAAAGCCACATTTTCTCTTGGGAATGCCATCTTATTCACTAGAGTTAATTGAATGTCTCATCTCAGTGCAATGTAATAACAATGTGGGAGAGTGCAATGAAAGAACATTGTGTCCTCATCCTCAAGGAGGTTAGAAGAGGGGGTCCATACAGGACACATGCCACATGATTTAGCCCAAAGTCTTAAGAGAATGCCATAGAACTTTGAGTAGGAATGGAAATTCCAACATTTGAATTAGGATCCTTAAAAAAACATTAAATTAGTTTTTGTCACTTTGGGTCTATTGCCTCCAGACAAGTGTTTCCCAGACTAAACTATTCATTAAAATCATCTGTGGAGGATTTTAAGTTTAAAGATTTCCATGCCTCACCTCCAGAGATTTTTATTTGATAGCTCCCCAGATGATTCTGATAATTAGTTAGCCTGGGAACAACTGCTAGAGATAATTGGGGTATTGATAGAAAAACTTGTTTGACCAGAAATAAAGAGTAACCCTGTAAGGTTCAGCATACTTGGTTCTATATAAAGCAGAATGAAAAACCAAATCTTCATATTTATAAATTTGTACATGTCAAAATAGATTAAAAAAATCACTGTATCTCTCTCATTAACTAACTTGAAATTAAGTAGCTCTAATTGTAAAAACAAATTTCCCCACCTTGATTACCTTCTTACTTTCTGACTTTTTTTTTTCATCATATTACTATAGGTTTACAAATACTCATTCCCAAGAATTTCCAAAGGACCAAGACTGGAAAATATTAAACCACATTTATCTATATTTATAGACATACAAACATGCAACTATCACATATGACATATATAGCAAGGGGCAATCTGTTCCAAATCTATTTCCAGTTAATAATAAAACTTTAAGCCCATAATTCTCTCTCTCCCAACAACTCAGCACAGATGCAAAAAAGGAAGGAAGGGACAGAAGAAAAGGGTAGAAAAGAGGAAGGAAAAAAGTAGTATTGTTGGGGCACCTGGGTGGCTCAGTGGGTTAAAGCCTCTGCCTTCGGCTCAGGTCATGATCCCAGGGTCCTGGGATTGAGCCCCACATCAGACTCTCTGCTCGGCGGGGAGACTGCTTCCTCCTCTCTTTCTGCCTGTCTCTCTGTCTGCCTCTCTGCCTACTTCTGATTTCTGTCTGTCAAATAAATAAATAAATAATCTAAAAAAAAAAAGGGTATTGTTAAAAGATCATGATGCATTGCTAAAAAAAGTAGTAAAGCCAGTTTATACCCGGAAAATGAGAGTATTCATTATATACTAGGTATCAATATCTCCAGTTTTAAATGGTATAAAATCATGTTTTCTCCACAATAACCTGTTCTTCTATGGTATGCATGGGTGTCAAGATGGAGAGTTTCCACAAGGATTGTTTCTTGTATTATTAAATACTGACCACTTTCTCAGACTCTGTGGATTAATACTCATTTTTATCCCCAACCCTGTCACCCTTGCTCAGCAGAGATCCTGAGGAAGCAAATCCTGTGCTGTTTAAAATTCTTCCAGGGGATCATGATGTGATACATTTCATCTTAATTTCCGCTTGCAACACTGGCCTTTGAAGTAAGCATGCAGATAGATGAGCATAAGTAATTGTGGAACATAGTCAGAATAATGCCTTATTAAGTTAGCATTATGCAAGGAATCATGGTAAGAGATTTTTGAGAGAGAGATAATTTTATAAAATATAAAATTAATATCTAAAAAATAAATAACATTAGACACATGAAACATAAGCCCAAATTATCACTTGATTCAACAGACCTAAAATTTGCTCAAACTGCTATAAAAATTTTTAATCACTTAACTCTCAGTTTCTGTATTTGTCCTCTCATGTAGTGCCTGGTCTGCAAACCACACTAAAAATTTAGCATGAATTTCATCCCTTGGGACCATCAGTGAAGGTTTACAAATTCAAGTCTCACATAAAACAATAGTAGGAGGAATTATTCAACTTAGAATTGTATTAAGTCACATGTACACACTGGATATTTTTCCTCCCAATGGACATAAATAAATATGAAACCTCTCTCTCTCTTTTTCTCTGGGTTCCTTTACCATCAAATTCTGCTGCTTCTCTTCTGTTTCCTACACTGATCATTACTCACATTCACTGGTCACATAGTTGCCTTTTATTATTTAGATTATTTTTTGTCATTAATAGTATAATGATTAAAATGACTTTCAATTTTTAAATATGCTTCTACTGACTTCTGTAGACACGTTTCTTCCTGGCAAAATGCTGGTTGTCTGACATAACTAGCCAATCCAAGAACAACTTCTGTCATCTGTATGTTTGCTTTTTGTACTTCCATTTCCTAACATAACCAGCCTTCCTTCTGGAAGCAAGAGTTTATTCATGGCTGAGGTTCAACCTGAAAAGCCCTTTCCCACCCTGCATTGAGTTTAATATAAATTCAATGCTAGTCCTTGTCTCACACTGCTAAGCCCCCTGAGGTGCACACACTTGCAAGTTCAGGGAATGTTCTAGTTTAATGACATCGTGTCCAGGATCAGAAAGCTACAGCTAAATTCAGTGGAAGGAGGGATTAGAAAGATCCTAAAAATATTTGAAAGATGAAAATATTTTGAAGGTGAAATATTGCATTCATTTATTTAATGAGATTGAAAAAACCATTCTCTCCCTGCATTGCTTTATGTATTTCTGTGCGCCCTGCCCAGTGAGACTTTTCAAAAACTCTTATTTGTTAAAGCATTTTATTCCTGTTATACCTCATTAAAATCTAATCATTAGTAAGCACCGGGCATGTTTCTAGAAAAATATTTGTCTTTCTTCCATCTGTTAGCTTAGACAGCCCTTTAGGCAAATCCCTCTTGGAGCATGCGTATGACTGACTGAGCTCCCTCAACTGCAGAGCTGTGCTCTGCACTGAAACCAGCCTTCTCTAATGACACTGACTCACAGTAGTTGCTTTCCTAGTCCCAGCCTGGCTTCTGCCAAAGGAGGGTGTGATTACAGTAGGAAGTGCCACATGGGTGTAATTCAATCAGCATTTGGCAAGTCCCCATCCCGTCCTGGCGATCAGCTCATGGACTCTCTGTCAGCCTTCTGGATCCCTTATTCCACTCAGGCCAAGAGTGTTTGTAGTCACTCTTGAGATATACTTGGCAGCTGCAGACCCAAGCACCAAGCTGTGAGATGTGTGCGGCCAGCAGCAACTGTGCCTGTCTGGCTTTGAGAACAGACATTTTCCCCTTGGGTTTTTCCCTCGCTCTGTTGGTGCGTTTATCTTGTTTTGTATGCGGACAGAGGAGGACGGACAGAGGAGGACAGACTAGAGAGAAGGGAATAAGAGAGCTGTTCCATCGACCACAAAGTCTTGAGCTCAGAGGGAGCATTATATGAAAATGTATCACTTTCTCCACAAAGTTTCTCCATTATGCTGGATCATAACACTTTTTGATAAATCATATTCCTTTATCATCACTTCCCTGACCTCCCTTTGTTCTTTCCTTGTTCTACTCCTGAGGTACATAGGGGTTTTTTGGTTTATTTTGTTCATTTTACTGTTAGTGTTTGGCAATCTTTACACATATATTCACCCTACTGCTTCCAGATTTTTTTTTTTCTAAAGATTTTATTTATTTATTTGACAGAGAGATCACAAGCAGGCAGAGAGGCAGGCAGAGAGAGAGGAGGAAGCAGGCTCCCCGCTGAGCAGAGAGCCCGATGCGGGGCTCGATCCCAGGACTCTGAGATCATGACCTGAGCCGAAGGCAGCAGCTTAACCCACTGAGCCACCCAGGCGCCCCTGCTTCCAGATTTTTAACAGTAAGAAAAAATATCTTGCTAATTTTTAAAGACATGTCTATTACTTATTTAAATGACGCTGTTGAGTTGTAGGCTTTTCATTCTACAGGTGTTTCTTTATGTCCCCTGCTAGGAAATGGTCGGAGCACCACAAGACAGGAGACCCAAAGAGTAAGTAAGGAAAGACTCCGCCTCTTCTATCTTACTTCTCCCAACCAGTCCTCAATGGGCACTTCAAACTCTAGACACCCACGTCTCCACACGTTTTCCTGACATGCTCATTCTTGCTTCCAAACTGCTGCTAATGTATTTAAATTTTGACATCCTTAACTCAAATAAATTTGCAAAGTACAAAAAGCCAAGGCCTTTCTATCGTCTTTGCCCCTTACCATGTCCATGCTCAATGCCAGCTCATGGACTGGTACTCTGATGAAAATCTTTCCTGAATCCTCTTCATCACACAATATGAATCATCCCTAAGCATCAGATTATTGATTTATTGCCTAATGATCCAAAAACATTTTTAATTTTAATTTTGATCAGAGGCAGGATTTATAATGGAAAGAACTGGGCTCTGGGATCAGTGATTCTACCTTAAATAATAAGGTACAGATCCTGGCATAAGTCTCTGATCTGCTCTCAAACTCCTTTCCTTCCTGTAAATGATGGATTTCGCAGAATATTGAAGACAAAAAGATTTAAGTGGAGGTTGTGAATTCTACCAAAATTCCATGCATTATTGATTACTCAGTTATTCTAATCCTATAATCTACACTATCAGTGTACATTGGATTACTGTGTGAGGTTGTGCATGGACAATCTGACTCTGCATTACATCAGTAGACTCTTGAACTTGTATCCATGCCTGTGCCTCTGTGCACCTGTGTATACTTCGTCGTGCTATTATTTGTGCCGTAACAATGTCTGGTCTCGCTTTTCCATTTCTTCCCATCAAGGTCTTGCCTCATACATAGAAGAGGAGCTAAAAGAAGTGCAATTATAGTGAAGGAAGCCTCCTGCTGTGGGAGCATAAATTAAGACCTCTTCAACAGACATACAATGCCAAAATGATAATACACTCCCAGAGAGAGATCCTCCTTACAGCAATTTAGTTTGTATGTCAAAGCAGTCCTGATTAAAATAGACCCAAATAAATCAAGCTAGACATTACTTTTAGATTTGGCCTTTTGAAATAAAGCATTTGCATGTTATATGGAAAATTGACATTGTATGCTATCAGAAAAACACACAGCATTCCTCTATTATTCAGCAGAAGAGAATAAACATATATTGTGTGTAGGATATAATAAAGCCATTCTTAAAAATTATTTCAAATATGAAAGTCTGAATACTTGTATTTAAAAATAATTTATGGGGGTGCCTGGGTGGCTCAGTGGGTTAAAGCCTCTGCCTTCCGCTCAGGTCATGATCCCAGGCTCCTGGGATCGAGTCCCGCATCAGGCTCTCTGCTCAGTGGGAAGCCTGCTTCCTCCTCTCTCTCTCTGCCTGCCTCTCTGCCTACTTGTGATCTCTGTCTGTCAAATAAATAATAAAATCTTTAAAAAAAATTTATGATCAGCATACTGAATTAATACATAATAAAATTCTTTGAAGGAAGTATAACATTGTAATTAATATTTATTAAGCATTTCTTACATGTTAGGTCTGAAGTGCTCTGTGTATCTTAAATAACTATTATCCCTACTGGAGGACAGTAAGACACAGACAGTAAGACACAGACACGGAAAAGCTAATTAACCCAAAGTTACACAATTAATAAATAAGAGGCCTTGCTTTTTATTTTTTTAAATATTTGTTTATTTATTTATGGAGGGGGTGCAGAGGGTGAAGGAGAGAGAGTCCTAAGCAGACTCCTGCTGGGGGTGGAGCCCAACCAGCAGCTTGATCTCAGGACCCTGAGATCATGACCTGAGCCAAAACCGATAGTCTGATGTTTAACTAACTGCACCACCCAGGCACCCCAGAGATCTTACTTTTTAATACAAGCTCCAGAATCCACCCTGCTCTATGCTATATTTGTGTAAAATCATAAAGACTTATGTTGCAGTTTTCTTCTGAAACTTGCAAACTGTAGCTCTTTGAACAAGCTACTTAATCTTTGGGTGCATTGGTTTCTTCATCTCTAGAAGGGGGCTGATAATGATGATAGTGTCTATTTTCAGAGCTTGCTCTGTGAATTAAATGACAACATGTATGAAAAGCCTCCTAAACTTTGCCTGCCATTTAGATGAACTTAATAAGTGATACATTTTGCCTATTTTAATATCACAAAATCCTCTGAGATAAGAAGCAGCAAACTGAAAAGAAACAGAGTCCTCAAGTTACTCCTCTGAAAATCTTTCTAGATTCCATGAAGAATAGATAAGCAATTTCTTCCAAGACTGACCTTAAATACATAGACTGCAGTAGGCAAACTCTCCCAGTGCCAAGCTTCTTTGAACTCTGTCTCTTGTAAACCCTGCCCTCTGAATGACCTGGCATTGTGAGTATGTGAACTCTCTGCCTTAAGGAAAATTATCAGCAGATATTGCCCTGCTTGTGGTCTTGATTCCCTCCATCAACATGTTCCTGATTCTGTACACTTAAAGGAAGGAGTAAAATGACACTTATTAAGGAGAAGTGAATTTACCTGGAAGAAAATAATAAGAAAGGAAAAAAAATTCTCTGGATGGTTTAATGATAACATATTGGCCAAACAGTTCTTTTTCATATCATTTATTTCTGAAACGAAATTGGTTTTGCTCGTGACTGCAGGAAGAGGTAATGATAATGTCATTGACTTTGACATTTTGACAGGCCATAATCTATTCTTTGTTGAGTAAATCATCTTTATCCTTAAAAAAAAAGTTAAAAGGACTTGTCTGTTTTCTATACACTGTCTCATTATATGTTATCACCTTCTTATGCTCTCATCAAGAAAAGCAAACTTTTCATTACTGCAAATGGCCTAACATTCTATAATAAAATTACTTCTTCAAAACTAACTCTGTCTCTCAGAATGTAGCACTACATCATAATTCATTATCAATTAGCCCCACTCTATAAAAGTAGATAACTTATAAACAGTAAGTGCACAGCTTATAAAGAAAATATATGTACTAGAACAAAGAAAAGCAGGATTGAGGTATACATCGTGATCCACATACCAAATAATGATCAAACTATATGGAAATAAATGTGAGAATTATGCAAATGAAATATATAAAAAGATTTAACTACTAATTCATGTGAGTGGGTTCTTTTTTTTTTTTAATCATGTAGCAGGAAGAAAAAAATCAATAGCAATAAGATAAGCAGATGGATGACTTCTGTGTAGAAGGAAAAAGCATTTGTCTTGACAACATAATTGGTGAGAAGTAAAATAAAAAGAGACTGGAATTTACTAAGATACGGATGACAGCTGAGATGTAAGAAAATTTGTGGATTTACATGACAAGGTCCTCCAAAAGCTAACTGATTATTGAAAGATCTGAAATACATGAGTGGTAGTTTAGAGGTGGTTTAGAAAGATGAAAGATGTATAACCATAATGGCAGCTGGGATGTAAGATCACTGATGATGACATGGTATAGTCTACTTCCAGCATTTACTAGAGCACTCCATGGCCCAGAGCCTATGGACTGCATTTTTTTTTTTTTTACTTGATTATGAATTGGATTTTGTCAAAAACTGCCTTATAATTGGGGGTAGGGGGGAGAAGTATCTTTTTCCTTAAAAATGTATAAGAAACATGTTTTCCCTTCTACTGTCTAGGATATTTTAAAAAGACTACATAATACAGATTCCAGGTAGGATTATATCTGTCAGAAGCACCTAATGTTGATGTTTCACTTGCTTATGATGTCTCATGGGTCAAAAAAGAAAATCTAACTGAAGAGTCTAAAATTGGGTACTGTGTCCTGGTCAGTTTGTCCATAGATATGCCATCCATGTGGAAAGTACTCTTTGTCAATATAAAGCATATTTCATAAGGTATTTTTTTAAAATTATTTTGTTTATTTATTTGAGAGAAAGGGAAAGAGAAAGAAAAAGGTTGAGTGGGAGCACCAGCGGAAGGGTTGGTGGAGGTGGAAGGGCAGAGAGAGAGGGAGAAGCAGGCTCCCAGAGATTTGGGGCTGGATCCCAGGACCCTGGGATCACAACCTGAGACTAAGGCAGACACTTAATTGACTGAGTCACCCAGGCGCCTCTCTGGTAAGGTATTAATTGATAAATCTATTTAAAATTTAATGTTAAAACTTCCAAATGAAAAAATTGAACAGCAAACTGTTAATGACTACACACTGTCAAAAGATCAGTGGAAAAGAGAATTTTTTAGTGCCTGTATATCAAATTTAAAAGGCTATTCCTTACCTCACCAGGATTTCATTTTCTTCTTTGACTTTATCAGAACTTATCTTTACTTCTCTGGAAATCAAAATTAGTCATTATCAGTATAAACATTTCTCTCTCTGTGGTAGCCTAGTGGCTCAGAACAACCGAAAATATATATTCTAATATTCTTAAATATACATATATTTCTTAACAATCCTCATATGGATTTCTTTTCCTAAACCTTTCCCACTGATTCCTAAAATAAAAATGGGCCCTCAAATAATGGTATCTGAACAGATTTAGGAGCATAAAGAATGTCAAAACTTCTCAGGAATTTTATCTAAGAATTTGAGATAAAACTGATGGACAATGAATCCTTAGAGCAAGAAACTGAAAAGTTCTTTTAGGACAAAAAACCCCCTAAAGAGGATTCAAAGAGGAAAACAAAGAGAATTATTCCAATGTGTATCTTGCAGACTTTTTAAATAATGCAAATTTTCCTTGACATCAACTGTAGATGTTATTTTTGTAACACATTTTAGGAATCTTTTATTTCCAACTGTTCATATCTAGTGGGTCATTTTCAGCATTTGATGGGAGGTAATTTCCACATGCTGGAGAGAAATGTATGTATGTGGGCCTGTGTGTGTCCTTGTGAGTGATTAAAAGAAGAGTAAGAAAAGCTGGATCTCCCAGTGCCCCACTCAACACCTGAAGACCATCCAGTTAGTGACTACTTGGGAAGTAGTTACTTTCCCTGGTCCTACATGGTCAGAACTTGCTACTTTTAGGACTGTCTTGGTCTATAAAACCCATAAAACATTTTTAGTATGTGTAATATCATCAATAAAGAGTTATCTGTTATAATAGTTATCTGTTATTTAATAGACATATGCTAGAGCTTCAAATGGTAGGCTCCATGTGTGTCTGTATTTTAGGCAATGGTGATGATAGAATAAATACACCCAGAAAGAACATTTTTAAAAATCCAGTAAACGCATTTTTAAGGAACTCATTAAGTGGTGCAATTTTGATCTGTAGTGAAAGTCGGATTTTATGCATCACACTGCCTTTATGAGGATCCAAGGAGGACCAGACTCCTAATTCATTAGGCTGTACCCAGGATTAGATATGGCTTTTCAGATGAAACCCAAACCCTTCACAAAACATTCCTGGTTTCAGATATCACTAGAAACCACCACACTGTAGGAAGGGTCACTGAAAGGTTTCCTGAAGTTCACAGACCTTTAAGTAAACTCAAGATGATTTTTTTCCAAGGACAAATGCCAAGTTTTTAGTTAGTTAAGTTTCATGTGAACTTTACTGGCATGCCAAACCTGGACCAATTAATAATTTTGAGGAAACACTGGACAGATCTTAGTGGTTTCAACTGAAGTCCTGCTATTTTTCAGGCCTTAGATAATAAACATTATACAGATGAAACAGGGTTTATTATAGTCCCCAAAAGCTGTAATAAGAAGTTTGCAGGGTTTATTCTTTTCATTTTATGTCTAGTGGGTGATATCTTTGTCAATATTTTCAAAAGATTACTAAGTATCATCTTCCCAAAAGTATGTTGGCATATAAACCAATGAAATATAGTGCAATCCCATTAACTGCTCCAAAATGTATTCCTCCCCTTGAACGATAGTCATAGAGCTTCTAGAGGGAAGGAGGAATCCTCAGTCCCAGCTGGCTTCAGGTAGTCTCCACAAATCCAGACATATCTCTAGGATGTGATTCACTAGGCAGACAGAGGTTCTAGGGCATGGCACTTCACCCACAGACCCTTTGTCTTCAAAAATCTAAGGGTCGAAAAACCCACTGCAAATATCATTCTCAATGGAGAAAAACTGAAATCTTTTCCGCTAAGGTCAGCAACATGGCAGGGATGTCCATTATCACCACTGCTATTCAACATAGTACTAGAAGTCCTAGCCTCAGCAATCAGACAACAAAAGGAAATTAAATGCTTCTAAATTGGCAAAGAAGAAGTCAAACTATCACCCTTTACAGATGATATGATACTACATGTGGAAAACCCAGAAGACTCCACTCCAAAACTGCTAGAACTTGTACAGGAATTCAGTAAGGTGTCAGGATATAAAATCAATGCACAGAAATCAGTTGCATTTCTCTACACCAACAACAAGACAGAAGAAAGAGAAATTAAGGAGTCAATCCCATTTACAATTGCACCCAAAAGTATAAGATACCTAGGAATAAACCTAACCAAAGAGGCTAAGAATCTATACTCATAAAACTATAAAGTACTCATGAAAGAAATTGAGGAAGACACAAAGAAATGGAAAAATGTGCCATGCTCCTGGATTGGAAGAATAAATATTGTGAAAATGTCTATGCTACCTAAAGCAATCTACACATTTAATGAAATTCCTATCAAAATACCATCCATTTTTTTTAAAGAAATGGGACAAATAATCCTAAAATTTATATTGAACCAGAAAAGACCTCAAATAGCCAAAGGAATATTGAAAAAGAAAGCCAAAGTCGGTGGCATCACAATTCCGGACTTCAAGCTCTATTACAAAGCTGTCATCATCAAGACAGCATGGTACTGGCACAAAAACAGACACATAGATCAATGGAACAGAATAGAAAGCCCAGAAATAGACCCTCAACTCTATGGTCAACTCATCTTCGACAAAGCAGGAAAGAATGTCCAATGGAAAAAAGACAGCCTCTTCAATAAATGGTGTTGGGACAATTGGACAGCCACATGCAGAAAAATGAAATTGGATCATTTCCTTACACCACACACGAAAATAGACTCAAAATGGTTGAAGGACCTCAATGTGAGAAAGGAATCCATCAAAATCCTTGAGGAGAACACAGGCAGCAACCTCTTCGACCTCAGCCGCAACAACATCCTCCTAGGAACATCACCAAAGGCAAGGGAAGCAAGGGCAAAAATGAACTATTGGGATTTTATCAAGATCAAAAGCTTTTGCACAGCAAAGGAAACAGTGAACAGAACCAAAAGACAACTGACAGAATGGGAGAAGATATTTGCAAACCACATATCAGATAAAGGGCTAGTGTCCAAAATCTATAAAGAACTTAGCAAACTCAACACCCAAAGAACAAATAATCCAATCAAGAAATGGGCAGAAGACATGAACAGACATTTCTGCAAAGAAGACATCCAGATGGCCAGCAGACACATGAAAAAGTGCTCCACATCACTCGGCATCAGGGAAATACAAATCAAAACCACAATGAGATATCACCTCACACCAGTCAGAATGGCTAAAATTAACAAGTCAGGAAATGACAGATGCTGGCGAGGATGCAGAGAAAGGGCAACCCTCCTACACTGTTGGTGGGAATGCAAGCTGGTGCAACCACTCTGGAAAACAGCATGGAGGTTCCTCAAAATGTTGAAAATAGAACTACCCTATGACCAGCAATTACACTACTGGGTATTTACCCTAAAGAACAAACGTAGTGATCCGAAGGGGCACATGCACCCAAATGTTTATAGCAGCAATGTCTACAATAGCCAAACTATGGAAAGAACCTAGATGTCCATCCACAGACGAATGGATAAAGAAGAAGTGGTATATATACACAATGGAATACTATGCAGCCATCAAAAGAAATGAAATCTTGCCATTTGCGACGACGTGGATGGAACTAGAGGGTATCATGCTTAGCGAAATAAGTCAATCGGAGAAAGACAACTCTCATATGATCTCCCTGATATGAGGAAGTGGAGATGCAACATGTGGGGTTAAGGGAGTAGGAGAAGAATAAATGAAACAAGATGGGATTGGGAGGGAGACAAACCATAAGTGACTTTCAATCTCACAAAACAAACTGAGGGTTGCTGGGGGGAGGGGGGTTGGGAGAAGGGGGGTGGGGTTATGGACACTGGGGAGGGTATGTGCTATGGTGAGTGCTGTGAAGTGTGTAAACCTGGCAATTCACAGACCTGTACCCCTGGGGATAAAAATATAGGTTTATAAAAAATAATTTAAAAATAAATTTTAAAAAAATCTAAGGGTCTCCATTAGCAGAAGTCATCAGTTTTTACAGGTCTGTTGAAATTCTTGCTAAAGAAAATAAATACTGATGTATCTACATTAAAAGATACAACTAGTTTTTTTAATAATCCATCGAGAACGACTTTCCAAACCAAATGGTTTTCATGATGCTATTTGGATAAACAATTCACTTCACAAATATTTTCACATACAATGTAGTATTTAACACTTCCCAAGTACTCTTATACTTGTCTTTTTTAATTTATAATAAAATTTAATGTGGTGTCATAAAAAGAATACTAAGAATGAAAAATTAACCTTTCAGAAGTTCATTGTTTTAACTCAATTACTTGGAATATTTCTACTGTCTTTCCATTAAACATTTAAATATTTATCATATATTTTCATACGTATAATCTTAAGGTTCTTATAATTTTGCATGAGTGCAGATTGTTTTCAGAAGATATTTTCTTCTATGTTAAAAATTATTTTTTATTTTCTAAATATTATTCCAAAGCTAATAAAAATATGCTTTTCACTCACCACCAAGTATAATGATTATTTGGAACTGTTTAAATTGGATTCACTTTTACTTAGATATAGGGTCATACAAATGTCAGATTACAAAATGTATTATAATATATTAGAACCCTGGGGCCTCTGAAATCAAAGAGTTCTATTTGAAACACTTTTACAGATGATAACATAGAAGATTCTTTGTGCTTACTTGAGTTGGGGTCTCCTAATTCTTAGTATAAAACATTTTCTACCACACCAAACCAACTACATTTATTCCTTATAAAGAGCTAAATGCAAAGAGTAGGAATTACATCATGCATGTGGCTCAGTGGCTAACTTTCATGTGAATGCTCTTGTGGCATTATGTATTTATGTATGTACGTATATAATAAACACATTGGTTCCAATTTATATAACAATATATACTTACATGCTTATATAAACTACATATTTTATATGTATTTCTGTATTTTTTTCCCTTTCCCATTTCTGCAAAAGGCAGACAGGTCTTTTCTCTAGTAAGATAAACACAAAATTATATTCTAAATTGGGATCCAATATCTGATGAACAACCTCTATACTTTATTTTAATAGCAAGCCCCACATTTCCCTAAATGGTGCAAACAGTGAGGACCAAACCAAGTCTTGTCTTTCTCTAGATGTTCTGCTTAAGAGACGGCATAATACTCTTTAATAGCCACATACCATGTCTGACCAAGAAGCTACTAGGTTAAATACGCTGCAATGCCTTTGCAGCGAAAGAATCAGAGGAGAATACAATAAATGCTCTATAAACTGCAGTAAAGATTCACTAAGGGGTAAGCTCTGCTCTGAGATGCTGATATTGATTGTCTAAGTGCTCTGTTACAGGTAAAGTTTCAGCTGAAACGGGTTATCAGCAGAAATGTGTCTGAAAATGATACAGAAATACCCAGGCCTTGGGTCCATGCACCTCAATGAGATCACCAAGGGTCTTCATTAAACAGTTTATTTGGAAAAATAATGTCTGGTACCATCTGGTAAACTATTCTTACCTTATTTCAATTTTTTGTTATTGCAAAGCCTTTTTAAAAAGTTGATTTGTTTGATTTATTCAGCACTATTTTTGCTCGCTTCTCTTTATTAAGCAGACACTGGCTAGGACATATAAAATTGTTCTCATAATTTGCCTACCTAAAATAATCAATTTGGGAGTTATCAACAAGGAATTAAGCCTTTTTATAGATGTAAGATGGGTGGAATTATTATTCAAAGGGAAAGAGCTAGCAATGGTTGAATAATTGGAAAGTAAATTGGCATCTGTGCTCTTTGTCCCCACTCTTCTCAAAGAGTCAGTGGAAGAAATCTTCAGTGTTGCCACCTACTTACCTGCAGGGCCCAGGGAAACATGTGCTTCCATTGGCCAGTTGAAAGATTGTGAAAGGCCTCTGGCCCTCCTACATGCCTAAGCCAGTGGTCTCAAGGCTGTGTGAAGTCTTAGCTTTATAAATTAGTCTTTATTAACTGGCCTAATCCTGTATTACTTATTGAAATGCAAATTAACTTAGAAAAAGAAAATCCTTAAACCCTTATCAGTGATTGGGAAGTTAGGGTGCATGACCCTGTTAAGCTCTCCCAGGTGCCAGATAGTGAAGCCTCTGTTAGTGTGCCAATCAGAGATACCCCACTTGCATACTTGTTAGGGGGAGATAATACAAGACCCAGTCAGTGATCATTTGTCCAACCTAGGTTTTAGCCCAGTGATCAAAAGTGGGTAGCATGCACACACATTTGGGTTTATCCCTAGAAAAATCCTGGTTATGATCCTTGCCCTGGAGCGGTAACCAGCCTCTGAGACAAATTTCTTTAAGCAAATGCCACACTAGGGACTAAGATTTAATAAGGAGCTAAATAGAAACATGTCTAACAATTGGGAACTAAATTTGGGTATTTCTGCAACAGGGACTTTAGAATAATAAGAAAGAAAGATGAGTGCAAAAAGCAAAACAGAGATAAAACATATTACTCCCCCAGTGAGCAAATAGCACTTGTATTTCTTTTCGTATAAATTCCCATTGGTGTCATTTGCCCATTTTCTGAGGAGGGGTCAATTTGTAAGATTTTTTTTTTTCATTTAAATAATCTAAATCCTGTTTGTTTGTTTGTTTGTTTTTATTAGTGTTCCAATGTTGTTTCAGTTTAACTTTTTAGAAAAAGTAAGACTGTACTATATTGTCTATATGATTCCTGACTTGGCATCATACCTCAAAAAGCCTTTCTACCTCAAAATTATAAAAATATTCTTAGGGTCTTCACGCAATAGGGTCTTCATTTTTGCGTGTTGTTAAATGTTTGCAATGTACAGTTAGGTCATCCTCAACTTATTTTGATCAATGTAGTAATAAAACTACTCAACACTGGTTCCTGAATATGTCATCATTTCCCATCATGTCATCTACCATATTCTTAGAATGTGGACAGTTTGTAGATTCATTATGAGAACGGTTAAATTTTTTAATTCTTCTACTAGAATTTAAAACTTGAGTATTTCTAAAATTCTAAAACATCCTTATTTTCTTTTCTCCCTGCTGAGTTTTTTTTTTAATATCTCTACCAATTTTCTATAATAAATAGTTTCTGTGCCTACTATGGTCTGTTTTCTATTGTGACACGTTTATTTACTTTTACAATCTAAGTTTAGAAACAGCTGCGTAATTAGAGCCAGCCAAGACTGACCTTGCTCTGAATTCGGGCTCTTCCACATAACTAGCAAAATGAACTTGGAAAATTATAAAATATTACTTACTCTTAATTTCTTCGTCTCTGAAACTGACCTACTCCACCTGTCTCAAGCATTTATAAAAATTAAATGATGTGGATTCGACCTTAGCACATATGAACGGCTCAACAGGTATCAGTTTCTCTAACTTTCCATTTCCCCTCTTTCATTCCTCTCCTTATGGACATTAGCTCTGCTCTTTGTTCCTCGATGACTCTGTGTAATGAAGACAGGCTGTTCTTTAATATTTCCAAGGCCCAGGACAAGAATAGAAATGCAGGCCCACATACCATATGTGTATATATACTTTTTAAGAACAAATTTTTTTAAACATGCACAAAGATATGCTTTTTATATGATTGAAAGTTGACATATCATTGAGTAGTTTGAAATCAATTATTATTGTGCATGTCCATGTGTTCTGTTGTCGGGTCTGAAATGTTTGGGTAAGTAAAATAATAAAGACTAATGTAATTTGAGTCATTATGTATTTATCCCACAAAATCTTTTCTCACCATCGTTTTAGTTAAATCACCAATGATGATATTAGCAAGGTTTTTTTTTACATTATTTGTATTTTTTAGCAGCAATACCAAATTAAACATGTGTTGGGTTATAAGTAGGTAACTTTTTTTTTATTATTAATTTCACATTTTAATAAAGGACGGTTCTGCTGAAGTGATAGCAATTGGAAATACCAATAAAATTCTTAAATTGATACTTTGATTCAAGAATGAATCTTTCATTTACAGATATCATGTAAATGAGGCCCCAAGTGAAAAATTTTCATTTTCCCACATAATTTGAAAAATATTTTAATTTTACTGTATAAATTGCTATCTCTTAATATCACCAATTTTACTATCTCTTACAATAATATCTGGATATATAACATATTTCTTAAGTTCTTCCTTTTCCAGAGTTGTAAAAGCTTAGATAAAATAAGAAAATAAAAACAGAAATATGCTGCTCAGTCACAGCTATTCCTGGGGTACCTTGGTGGGTCAGTTGTTAAGCGTCTGCCTTTGGCTTAGGTCATGATCCCAGGGTCCTGGGATCGAGCCCCTCATCAGACTCCTTGCTCAGCAGGGAGCCTGCTTCTCCCTCTCTCTTTCCCCTACTTGTGCTCTCACTGTCAAATAAATAAATAAGATCTTAAAAAAAAAAAAAATCACAACTATTCCTTGGGCTATACTGGTTATAATTTCTTAAAAATACTTTAGTGTTTACTTGTATGAAAATCTTATCATTTCTTTGTTCTAATTTTGTTATAGTTTCATGGAACATTTCCTTTGTTACATATTTTACATGTAGTCTATTTTGACTTAGGGACCAAAAAAAAAAACCTTAATCTAAAACATTTAAAATATTTAATCCCCTTAAAACAAAAATAGCCAAGTTTAAATCTCTGAGTTTTCCATAAGCTTTTACTAAACTAATAATTGTAAGTAACAGTTCACACCAAAAAGCCTGGTTAATGCATATTCAAAATTAATTTAATTCTTCAACACAAAGCATGACTTTCTTAGTTGATCATCTGTTGCTTCACCTGTTCTTGTGCTTCTTGCATCTAGTCTGCTGTAACATGTTGATGGCATTTCAACCATAAATCCAAAGGTAATTGTATGTTAAATTTTACATGGGCTTCAGGGCACCTGGGTGGCTCAGTGGGTTAAAGCCTCTGCCTTAGGTTCAGGCCCTGGGATCAAGGCCAGGGCATCCTGCTCTCTGCTCAGCAGGGAGCCTGCTTCCCCACCCCCCTGCCCCCACTTCCCCTGCCTCTCTGCCTACTTGTGATATCTGTCTGTCAAATAAATAAATAAAATCTTAAAAAAAAAATTTACAGGGGCTTCATTAAGATTTGTATCTTTGAACAAGTGTGGAAAATTTAGACTATCATTTTGAATTGCTGTAAAAATATCAATCCTGGCATAGTTGAAGATATGTTTTCTAGCAAAAATTCTAACTGTGTACTCTACATTGCTCAAAGAACACTCTGGCTCCTTGGCCAAATTTTTGGCTTCTGTTCAGCTTTATTAACCACACCAGCTAGCATCATCACCATAAGCTTGCTATCAATGACCTTTTTTTTTTTTTAAAGATTTTATTTATTTATTTGACAGAGAGAAATCACAAGTAAGCAGAGAGGCAGGCAGAGAGAAAGGAGGAAGCAGGCTCCCTGCTGAGCAGAAAGCCCGATGTGGGGCTGGAACCCAGGACCTGGGATCATGACCTGAGCCGAAGGCAGCGGCTTAACCCACTGAGCCACCCAGGTGCCCCTATCAATGACCTTTTAATAGAAAGCTGAAAATTACTAAATTACTTAACTTCTCTATAAGGTAAAGTTATTCTTAATTCTAACATTTAATTCCTATTTGGATGTCAATGTATGGAATTGGTACCATATTTTACATCATTATATATTTACAAATTTGGAACAAATATGAAATACTTAATAAAGCAAAGCGTACCTTGGTTGTCAGGTTGTGTTTTGAATAACACACAAATTTGTGAGGGTCTCCAGAACCATTATTTAGAATATGAGAAGAAATAAGAAACAGATATTCAGCACAATTGAGAAAAATATATTTTAATATAAATGTATATATGAGTATGTTATTTGATAGACTAGGTTTGACAAATTAATTGATTCATAGCCATTCTTACTTAAATTATTTTGGTACCGCTGCTCAAATCCTCCAGTCTTCAAAGCAGTATCCTCATTGGTGCAATCTGAAACCCTTCATGACATTCAGACAGGGTCACATTTTGCTTTAAGAACATAAGTTACTTAGAGAAGTGTTACCATGGGGCTCACAGGGGTTCATCCTACCTGCTCTAAGGGAAATAATGAATCTAAGAACTATTAATTTTCTGGAAACCTTGGTGTTAAGGCACCACAGGCCTGTAATGAGGAGGAAGAGTCATCACTTATATGGGAAGAGAAAAACTATCCCAGACCATCTCCGCAATATACATCTCATTTGCTAACACTGTGTCACATGCAAGGGTGGATGGAGAAGGGTTTTCAACTATACACACTGCCACCTTGAAAAAAATGTGAGTTCATTTGTAGAAAAGGAAAAGAGTGGTTGTTGATTAGGCAATACTATAAGAAGGAACACAAACACTTTACCAGAATATTCCAGTACCTCCATATGAAATCATTTTTGTCACTTACACATCAAAAGCTATTAGAAAATTCCCTTTTTTCACTTTTTGATTTTGTTGTTTGATTTCTAATTAAAATCTTTGATTCAGACATTTTTACAAGAAAATTTAAAAATTCAAAGAAGTAAAAAGAAGGAAACTAAAAGCTTCTAAAAATGTACTTAACATACTGTTGTCTTGTCAGACATAGGGATAAAAATACGACTGTAGCACACACAAAAAAATGATTCGGTAAAAATCCAGGGAAATGTTCCCATATTAAGTAGATAAAAATAATATGCATTTAATTACTTAAGTAATTATTGTGACTTGAGAAGGTATAAAATATTTTCCAATTAATAACATAAAAATCCAATGAATAAAAGTTAAATAAGTCAAGTAGCTTTCGCTGTATTATCATCTCTTTGTATATATGCTTCTCACTAAAAAGTAAATAACTTTGTTTTTTGATAACATGCAAACTAAATGTTATCATAAAATATTTATATTTTATACTAAATCTAAATGGAGTATAAAGAAGGTTTAAAGACAAATTAAAATTTGTCAATGATTCTATCACTTAGCAACAATCACAGACATAGACAGCAAAGACAACATTTTCAGGGCTCCTGGGTGGCTCAGTCAGTTAAGTGTCCGACTCTTGATTTCACCTCAGGTCATGATGTTAGGGTTGAGGATCAAGCCCTGCATTGGGCTCAGAGCTCAGTACAGACTCTGCTTGAGATTCTCCCTCCCTCTCCCTCAATCCCAGAACCCTGGGATCATGACCTGAGCCAAAGGCAGAAGCTTAACCTCTGAGCCACCCAGCCACCCCTACTTTTACTTTTGAGTAAGAAACCAATCAGCTGCCTCACCCAAATTCTCTTTTTTTGTACAATTATCTGAGAAACATAGAGTTTTCAGACTTTGGAGATATTAGGAGAAGTAAATATTCACTTATTTCTGTGCTTCCATGTCCCTCCTTTCAGTGAAGATCATGAATCACTGGGGTCCTTCATTAATCAGAAAAAAATGAGCCAGATCTTCCCACTCAGAGTGTGGCAAAATGTTATTAAATCCCTAATGAATCTGAAATAGAAACCTTGAGAAAAGATTATTGCTGGTTTATAGATTGCATACAGGTCTTCTAAGGAAGGTATCCTTCAGGATGTAGAAAGACAAAGAAAATTAGCAGAATTGATTAAAAGGAAAGGTTCCTTGAAGTATATGTCTGCAGGGATGTGTCAATATCAGCTTTCTAAACAGATTTGAAATATGACTAAAACTAACTGGAATTTAAATAAAGACCTGAAAAAATAAAAAAAAATAAATTAAAAAAATGAAACTCAAATTGACTAAAGAGAATTCCTGCACATACTCTGTCCCTAACTAAATGTTTACTCCGTTCCCTCTCTATCAAGCCCTTCTTAGAAATACCACTACTCTATTGTTTCTGTGGTTGTTTAGTTTTTTTTTTTTTTTTTTTTTTTTTTTTTTTTTCAAGATTCCATCTATCCATCTGACAGAGAGAGATCACAAGCAGGCAGAGAGGCAGACAGAGAGAGAGGAGGAAGCAGGCTCCCCGCCGAGCAGAGAGCCCGATGCGGGGCTCGATCCCAGGATCCTGAGATCATGACCCGAGCCGAAGGCAGCGGCCTAACCCACTGAGCCACCCAGGCGCCCCAGTGGTTGTTTAGTTTTGTTGTTGTTGTTTGTTTGCACGTTGATTATTTGGCTCTAGACAATTTTAACATTGGAGCAAATTCTTAGCACGCAAGCACGTGTGTGAGTGTGTGTGTGTGTATGTGTGATTCACCTGAATGCTTAAATCTCCTTGGGCCAGCTATTTATATTGCTGTTTAATTTCACTTATTTCATTTATTCCTAAAAATATTTAGGAACATTATGATATACTATGAATATTAGAATAGTCACATTGTTAAGAGTACAGGATTTGCAGTCAGACATACCGTAACTCACATCCCAAACTCCAACCTTATTCATTCAATGGTTTTCAGTCGTCTAAGTCTCAATTTCATCCTGCTAAAATGTAATTAACAGTAACTTTTTTACAGAATGTTAATAAAATCAAATATGATACTATGCATAAAATAATTAATATAGTTACACTGTAATTCAAGGTCATGATTATTATAATTATTCCTATTACTTTAAAATGAACATTTTCTGGAGCACCTGGGTGGCTCAGTGGGTTAATGTCTTTGCCTTCAGCTCAGGTCATGATCCCAGAGTCCTGGGATCAAGCCCCACATCGAGATCTTTTCTCAGCAGGGAGCCTGCTTCCTCCTCTCTCTCTGCCTGCCTCTCTGCCTACTTGTGATCTCTGTCAAATAAATAAATAAAATCTTTTAAAAATAAAATAAAATGAACATTTTCTGGGGGCGCCTGGGTGGCTCAGTCTACTAAGCCTCTGCCTTCAGCTCAGGACACGATCTCAGTGTCCTGGGATCAAGCCCCACATCAGGCTTCCTGCTGAGGGGAGAGTCTGCTTCTCCCTCTCTCTCTGCTGTTCCTTCTGGTTGTGCTCTCTCTCTCACTCTCTCTCAAATAAATAAAATCTTTTTAAAAAAATTATCATATTCTGAAATATGCCTTGCTGGGTATATTTAAAATAAGTTAAGTACCTGTCCTCTTTTGGCAATTTACAGGACCTTCCCCATCCAAAAACTCAGCTGAAGGCTTCCTCATAAAATAAAAACTGCCTCCCAAAATAAAATTCTGAATCTTTGTGTATTAGTTTCCAGAGGTGTCATAATAAAATAGCACAGACTGAATGAACTAAGCAACAGACATTTCTTGTTTTGGAGGCTGGGAGTTTAAGGTCAAAGAGCCAGCAGGGCTGGTTTCATCTGAGATCTCTGTTCCTTGACAGATAGACACCTCACTGCCTCTTCACATGGTCATCCCTCTGAAGATACATCCCTGAAATTTCTTCTTCTTTTAAGATCATCAATCATTTTAGAATAGGGCCCATCCTAATGGCCTCATTTTACCTCAGTCACCCCTTTACAGACCTTTTCTCCAAATACAATTACAACATTAAGAGAAACTGGGTTGAGACTTCAGCATGTGGGAAAAAAAATTGGGGGGGCATAATTCAGTGCATAAGAGTTGATTTCATTAATTTTATTAATTTTCTAATTGGAATTTTATTTGGATCATTTTACTGTACTTGGGAAAAATACTTGACACATCCTTATTGTTGAGTTAATAAGAATAACCAATAACATCCTATGAGGCTCGCTTTGTTCTGGGCCCACGCTCAGTGACTTACACATACATTTTTCGTTATGACCCACTCATCTCTCAGATATAGAATTACTATTAAACTTATGTAAAAATGAAGAAACTGAGGCTTGGGGGATTTAAGTATGTTGCCCAAAGTACCCAGATATGAAACGCAGACCTGTACGTGAATTCAGTTCTCTCTGTTATGAAAGCCTGAGTGAGCCCTTCAGCTTTCTAGCACTAAAATTGATTCTTTGACAACTTGAGTGTGGATCTTATTCCTAAGGCATAGTTATTCTTGGGTTTTAATAGAAATATTATTTTGTTTATTCTCAGTGGGTTAAATCCTCTGCCTTCAGCTCAGGTCATGATCCCTGGGTCCTGGGATGGAGACCTATATGGGCTCCCTGCTCAGTGGAGACTGCTTCTCCCTCTCCTACTCCCTCTGCTTGTGTTCCCTGTTCTCACTGTCTCTCTGTCAAATAAATAAATAAATAAAACTTAAAAAAAAAAAGTTCAAGCTCTGCCAAGTAAGAGAATAAAATAAACAAAGTAATATTTCTATTAAAACCCAAGAATAACTATGCCTTAGGAACAAGGTCCACATACCATGATTAAAGGGAAAACCAAAACAGAAACATCATAACACAATCTAAAATCAAGACTCCGTAGGTTCAGCATAATCAATAGTAATTTAACTCCCTGGTAAAACCACATTCAACACTCTTTAGAAGAAGATAACAGATTCTAAGTCTTTATAATGCATCACTCAAATATCCTGTATTTAATAGAAAATCAATAGATATGAGAAGTAACAGGAAAATATGACTCATAAAATCAAAGAAGAGATTCTCTGATATAACATGTTTTGAAATTAACAGCAATGGACTTGATTTATGCAAAAATTTTAAAATAAACCATATAAGAAAGGGGAACCCTTTTACACTGTTGATGGGAATGCAAACTGGTGCAGCCACTCTGGAAGACAATATGGAGTTTCCTCAAAAATTTAAAAATAGGATTACCTATGACCCAGCAATTGCACTTCTAGGTATTTATCCAAAGGATACAAAACTAATGATTTGAAGAGGCACATGCACCCCAATGTTTATAGCAGCAATTTCTACAATAGCCAAACTATGGAAAGAGCCCAGATGTCCATCAAGAGATGAATGGGCAAAGAAGAATATTACTCAGCCATCAAAAGAATGGAATCTTGCCATTTGCAATGGCATGGATGGAACTAGAAGGTATTATGTTAAATGAAATAATTCAATCTGAGAAAGACAAATAACACATGATTTCACTTATATACGGAATTTAAGAAACAAAATAGATAAACATAGGAGAAGAGGAGGAAAAGTAAAATAAGATAAAAACAGAGAGAGGCAAACCATAAGAAACTCTTAACTATAGGCAATAACCTGAGGGTTTCTCGAGGGGAGGTGGGGGGAAGAATGGGGTAACTTGGTGATGGGCACTGAGGAGGGCACATGATGTGATGAGTACTGGGTTTTATCTGCAAATGATGAATCACTAAACTCTACCTCTGAAACTAATAATACACTGTATGTTAACTAAATTGAATTTAAATAAAAGTTTTTAAAAAGCTAAAACAAATCATATGAAACAATTATAACCATATGAAAAACCTATGCAGTATCTATAAAATCTTTGGATTACATAATTACAAATGAGGAAATTAAAAGAAAGGATCAGTGAATTTAAAAACAGGTCAACAGAAATTATACAAACTGAAATACAGTGGTGGGAATGGAAGAACATTCTTTCTGAGGATGTTTTATATAAACAAAAGCCAAGAATACTTTACCAATGGATATAACCACCCTACAAAAAATTTTGAAGGAAGTTCTTCAAGCAGAAGATAAATGGTACCAGATAGATATTCAGATCTACAGGAAAAATAAAGAGCACTAAAAATTGTAAATGTTTGGGTAAATAAGAAAATAATATCTTTCCTCTTATTGAATTATTTAAAACCAGTTAAAAACAGAAAACATAAAAGTTAGTTGATTCCATAAGCAAAAATAACTATATCATGGGTTTCATTACATTTGTGGAAATAAAATACATGATGAAAATACATAAAGGATGTTATCACTTTCTAAGATAATCATAGAGTGTTATAATAGCATTAAAAGCAGACTGTGATAAACTAAGGATGATTATTATAATCCCTAAAGAAAACCCCAAGTATATGCTGTTCATAGGAGATGACCCTTAAATATAAAGATAAAGACCTGTCAAAAGTAAAAGAAGGGGGGCGCCTGGGTGGCTCAGTGGGTTAAAGCCGCTGCCTTCGGCTCAGGTCATGATCTCAGGGTCCTGGGATCGAGCCCCACATTGGGCTCTCTGCTCAGCAGGGAACCTGCTTCCCTTCCTCTCTCTCTGCCTGCCTCTCTGCCTACTTGTGATCTCTGTCTGTCAAATAAATAAATAAAATCTTTAAAAAAAAAAAAAAAGTAAAAGAAGGAAATAGAAGTACCAGGCAACATTTAACACAAAAATATTGGTATTGCCATATTAATATCAGACAAAGTCCATTTCAGGACACGGAGTATTACCAGAGATAATGAGAGACATCTCATAATGTTAAAAGAGTGAATTCATTAAGTACATACAATAATCCTAAATGTGTATGCAGTCCTCAAAATACGTGGAAAAAAAAAAACTTGACATAATTAAAAGGAGAAATAAATCAATCCATAATTCTGGATTTTATTATTTCCTTTCTCAATAATTGATAGAAAAATTAGATAAAAGTTTGAAAGTATATGAAAGTTTTAAGCAATGTTAAGGTCACGACTAAGTATACGTAGAACAGTCCCTGCAGAATATACATTTGTTAAGGGCAGCTGTCGTGTTCACTGAGATAGGCCATATGCTGAGCTAGAAGAACAGAGCAATGGTCATGAGCAGAAATGCCAGCAGACTTTCCTTATTGTTTTCTGAACTTCTCCTAAATACACACAGATTTCTGAACCTTCCATATAGCTTTCTGAGCCTCCCTATAAGTACGCACTTATATAAAATTGCAATTTTTTTTTTTTAAGATTTTAGTTATTTATTTGACAGACAGAGATCACAAGTAAGCAGGAAGGCAGGCAGAGAGACAGGAGGGGAAGCAGGCTCCCTGCTGAGCAGTTAGCCTGATGCGGGGTTTGAATGCAGGACCCTGGAATCATGACCTGAACTGAAAGCAGTAACCCACTGAGCCACCCAGGCACCCCTAAAATTGCAATTCTTAAATGCAATGTAAAAACCTCTATTATGGGACGCCTGGGTGGCTCAGTTGGTTAAGCAGCTGCCTTCGGCTCAGGTCATGATCCCAGCGTCCTGGGATCGAGTCCCACATCGGGCTCCTTGCTCCTCAGGGAGCCTGCTTCTCCCTCTGCCTCTGCCTGCCATTCTGTCTGCCTGTGCTCGCTCTCTCTCCCTCTCTCTCTCTCTGACAAATAAAATTAAAAAAAAAAAAACCCTCTATTATTCCACCCAAAATATCTGAAATCTCTACTTCTTTCTTTTTCCCCCATCTTATTTAGGAGAGTGGGGAAAAAAACACATTTAATATTCATGGAGTTTCTAAATCTGAGGTTTATAGAGAAGAATATTTATTTTCAGTAATCTTGCTCTCATGTGATAAAAGAGGAAAGACCACCAGTGAGTTTGAAGAATCAGAGAAGATGAAATAGAAGCATAATTGTACCTTAATGAGGTTACATGAGCATAACATAGTAAAGGTATATATATTATTTTTGCCACTGATTAAAGCTGGCAAAAAAAGTGTTTGTTCCATTTTTTGTTCCATTTTTTTCATATGCAAAATAAATTTGTATTCTCCAAAGAAATATATAAAGAATGCATAGCTAAGGATCAAATCTGTAGAAAATTCATTTAAAACTCCTACTATAAATTAGACCATTCCAGTCATTACCTGTTGCTTTTCATTTTCTCCACAATAGTTTTGGTTTAAAAAAAAAAAAAAAAAACTGTGTTCTCCATGTGTTGAAGGCATTTAAGGCCATCAGGTAGCAAGCAAAAAAGAAATCACTTACCTAATGACTCGGGGTTGTTTTTTTTTTTTTCTTTATAAGTTTCCTCATAAACAGTCTCTAGCTTTGTCCACATCATAAAATAAAAATATAAACTCGAGAAAATTAAGCTGGCTAAATCACATGGGGAAGCACCAGCTGAGAGAAAAGAAAACGAAACTGGTAGGTTGGTTTAAAGACTCAGCAGGGAAAACTACCGTGATAATGAAAAGAATATAGTATGCCATACAAAACTTGTGAGTCTCATGACCATTCAGCAAAACCAAAAAGATACTTAAAGAAAGAAAATATTCAAATGTCATAAACACAAGGGATAGGAAATGTATCCAAAATTACTTACTGTCTCTATGTGATAACTATTATACCAACATATATAACCCCTCTCCCTTCTTTCTTGTCCCCCATCCAAATTTTAGGTCTTTTGAGTACATCCATTTTCCTCAGAAAGCTGTTCTTTATATATAGATAGATAGATATGAATGGACATGTGTGTGTGTGTGTGTGTGTGTGTGTGTACACATATCTATCATCTATCTATCTATCTATCTATCTATCTATCTATCTATCTTAGTGTGAAAGGTAATGAAGCATTACCATGATTAAATATTATTGCTTTTAGGGGCACTGGGATGGCTCATTCAGTTAAGTGTCCAACTCTTGATTTCAGCTCAGGTCATGATCTCAGGTTCCTGGGATGGAGCTTCACATCTGGTTTCACACTAGCGGGGAGTTTGCTGGAGATTCTCTTTCCCTTTGCCCCTCTACCTACTCACCCATGCACTTGCTCTCTCCTTCTCCCTCTCTAAAATAAATAAATAAATCTCTAAAAAACAACAACAACAACAAATATTCTTCCTTTTAAAGCATCACCTTGCTGCTAATGCCATATTCTAATTATAATTAAATTCATTTTCTTGGTGTTCAAAATCCAATACCCTAATTGTCAAACCATTAGCTCTGCAAGTCGTTACATGTCCAGTCCATCCATTCTCATATTTCCTTTGGTGAGAAATTTCTCAATACCTTTGAGGAACTATTCTCTAGTCTATGAATTCTTCCAGGTAGGTGATTCTTTCTCCCACTGCCATTGCCCCAATAGAATATAAACCCCAGAAGAGTGGGGATGTTTTCTGTCTTATTCATTGTTATATCCTTCAGTTCAAATGGTGACTGGTGGGGCACCTGGGTGGCTCATTCCTTAAGTATCTGCCTTCATCTCAGGTCATGGTCCCAGGGTCCCGGGAATTAGCCCCATATTTGGCTTCCTGCTCAGCGGGGAGTCTGCTTGTTCCTTTCCCTCTTCCCTCCTCCCCCAGCTTGTGTGTGCGTGCTCTCTCTCTCTCACAAATAAATACATATAATCTTAAAAAAAAAAAAAAAAGACAAATGGTGACTGGCACTAGAGAGAGCACAAATAAATGTGTGAATGAAAGAAAAAATGAACCAGTGGAATTCTGTGGCTGCTAAACTCCACACATATCCGTGTAGTTTAGGGGAAGTTCCCTAATCTCTCTTTCCCTTTGTTTCCCTAGCTGTCAAAAAGAGATAGGCAAATCACCTCTCTCTTAGGATTATTGACAATACAATGAATTGTCCTTGTTATTAAACTCAATTCCTCACTGATGTTTACTCTTCGTGTTGACTTCATGGTACACCTTAAAACTTCAAAGCAAAAATGAGGGCAGACTATATGCATTATTTTTATTTCCAGAATAGCTGGGATATACAAGGTGTAACAGAAATAAATTTCACGTGTCAATTACATGATCAATAGCACAAACTAATCCTAGGGCCCACAGGAACCTGACTTAATCTCAAAATCCCTGCCTAGTTCTTTCGACTTGTCATCAAGCATCTCCAGAAAATGTAAACATTGAATCCAACAACTGCTTACTCTTAAGCTCCAAAACAAGAAAAGCCTGCCTTCTCTCCAGTCTAAGGTGCGCTCAGTGAAGAACAGAGAACAGGGGGCGCCTGGGTGGCTCAGTGGGTTAAGCCGCTGCCTTCGGCTCAGGTCATGATCCCAGGTCCTGGGTTCGAGCCCCACATCGGGCTTTCTGCTCAGCAGGGAGCCTGCTTCCTCCTCTCTCTCTGCCTGCCTCTCTGCCTGCTTGTGATTTCTCTCTGTCAAATAAATAAATAAAATCTTAAAAAAAAAAAAAAAAAAAAAAAAACAGAGAACAGTAGGACCATTCATTTCCTTCAGGAAATATTTCTGTTTCCAAATTTCCTCTTCTAACCCAATCCCTAGGAGATGGTCTGATCTCTAGAGCCTACAAAGAGAATGCAAAGAACAATTATTTTCCCCAAATCTAGCTTATTAAATCTTACACAGCACCAAGTATAGAAACCCCCAATAATTCAGTATATTTCAATTATTGGGGAATAAAAAACTTAACTGATGGGTTGGTGGATTTATTTATTTTTTTTTTTAAAGATTTTTATTTATTTGACAGAGAGAGACACAGGGAGAGAGGAACACAAGCAGGAAGAGTGGAAGAGGGAGAAGCAGGCTTCCCGTAGAACAGGGAGCTGATGTGGGGCTCGATCCCAGGACCCTGGGACCATGACCTGAGCCAAAGGCAGATGCTTAATGACTGAGCCACCCAGGCACCCAGGTTGGTGGATTTAAAAGCTCTGGTGGGAAGACTGACATGAGAATCATACAACATACCCATGTGACAAATGGTTCTGACAATAATTTTCACCAGAAGAAAAACAAAACAAAATTTAGCCTAACTGATTAGTTGCCCAGCTTAGATATTTAATTGGATCTTAAATTTTTAGTCTAAAATCTTCATTCCGATGTGTAAATTATTTTGTGTTTTCTCCAAGAACAATAAATAATAATGACCACTTGCTTTACTTTTGTCAACCTAAAAGACCCAGCCTGGTAAATTTCCCAAAACAAAGGGTGTATGTGACAAAAGTAAACAAAATTTCCATCTTCAGGAAATAAAAACTGATAGCAACCCTCAAAGGAAGTTCCCTCAACAACAACAACAACAACAATAATAATGATAATGAATTTTTACCCTTCAACACCGGGCACCTGGAACATTGATAGCAACTTTTCCTTCCCTATGTTCTTATATTAAAAGCATATTTAGGCATACACAGACTTTAGGAGCTATTGAAAACATATCTTGGCCAGAGTGGGTATCCTCTGTGATGAACACTTCTCACTAAGAATCAACTAATTTTTTCCACTCAGTGTCTACTGAAGAAATCATAACGTAGGTGGGGAATCTTGTTAGTCCAAAGAAAACTGACAAAAATATCGTTGGGGAAAAGGAAAGACTTTTTTCTTGTTTTGGAGAAGTGCAAAATGGCATTAGATTAAAGTAAGGTCTCAGCTAATGCAAGCAAATAGAGCAGGTGCTCTTTTTACTTCTATGCTTGGAACCAGAAGAGGTCAAAACTTGAAAGGGAGGAGTAATGAAGGTTTGAGAGGGGAGTGTTCCTTTGCAGGGGTTAAGTTAAAGTGAAATAAGCTCTAGTTAGAAATTGCTGGCATAAAATGTATTGCTATAGCTATTGGAAATCATAAGCCACACATCGACCTGGTAAATCACATCAGGGATTCCTCATGAAACAAACACCACGAGGATCCTCAGACACAGTGATACTCCGTAAATCTACATGTGTTGACAAACTGACGTCAGTGGTAAAAGAAATGTTTTCTAATACTGTTTGAACTACACAGACAAAATGATGCGGTAATGAGTGAGTATAATTGCTGTATGGACAGTAATAATAGCCAGCCTCACATCAGCAAAAGTCGGGTCTTTACTGAAACATTCAAGAACTTAGCTTCCTGACACATAGAAGAGTATAGTCAGGGAAGGTCACAGTTCTACTCACACTAAAACCCGGTGCTCCAAGTGATGGCAGGTTTCCCAAAACTCTAGCAAATGGGAAAGTTTTCCCTTGAGTTGTCTGAAACATTAAAAAAAAAAAAAAATGGTGTGAAACTTTTACTTTCTTCAATAAAACACCTAAAACTCTTGCATTCGAAAATGGACCTCCATCATATTTGAACGTTACTGATATGGGAAGAAAAGGAAATGCATCATGTCAACAGAAGGCTAACGCCGGGGACACTACCTCGAATTTTGTGCTAAAGATTCACAGAGGATTTTCCTAAGAAAGTTTGCACCTTTGTAACAAAGAGCAATAATCCTTTGGGACTCTAGATACTGAAACTTCTCGTTTGAAAGATGTGTAACAGCTTTTGAATTGGTCTATTTTAATAAAGCTTCCCCCAGACACATTATCATGACCATATGCTTACACATCAGTGAGATGCTGGCAGGCCTGTGAGTGGCACAGTGGAAAGATTTTCTGAGTGTTCTGGGTGGCAGCCAAAGCCAAGAGAAATGTGACACTCCATAAAGTAACCTGGGCCTCTGTGCTTGGAACTCTCTGGCAGAGGGGTTTCCTAAATCACATTTCTAATTATAAATCGAAAGCTTTTGTCCCCTGTTAAAGGAATGTCCTAAGTTGGTGAACAGGTGTGGCAAGCAGATTTTGGAATGGGACAAGGAAGGGGGAGGAGTCGGGCCCTCTGAAATCCTACCACTCAGCAGCTGCTTGCTTCATCTAAATAGAAACCCAGCCCTTTGTGGACACTGAAAACATACTTGGGACTTATGGAGGCATGATCTCATTTTCAGTGTGAGGAAAAAACCCTCTAGAAGAGTAAGAATATTGTCAAATGATTAGTAAGGGTTTTAATAGCAACCCTGAGGAGCAGTTGTAACCAGCGTGCTATTCTGAACGATAGAAAATGGACCACTGCAGGACAAAGAGAAAGTGTAGCTCACACAAACACATAAGGATGTAGGCCAGAAGTTGGGGCGGCTCTGAGGTCAGCAGCTGGCTCCCAGAAATTGGAAATCCAGTCACCATCTCTCAAGTTTAGCTCCTTACCTGGAAGTGAGATGACTGGAGAATTGCTCTTTCTTTTTTTTTTTCTTTCCATTGCATTGCAAACCTATACATTCACTTGAACCACAGAATTAAGATAAAAATAACTTTACTTATATTTATTCTTTACTTTTAGCCTATATTACTTTCACTTTTACTCTATTCAAACTTAGGGCTCACTTAGCTGCTCTATAATGGTCTTCTAAAGAATAAATACATTTACTTGTCATTGCTTTTACTGAAACCATAAGCATAAATAGCTTTTGAATAACAATGAAAGGACAATTAATATGCTACTTCATAATTTTTAACTATAAACTAAAAAAAAAAAAAACTGATGAGAAGGTTTTTCTCCCTTGAAGTGCTACAAAACTAATATACTAGTATTTGCAATAAAAAGAAATCCAAAGGTTTATAAAATCATGCCTTGGACTGAAGTTGAATGAATGTGTCAATTTAAAATAGAAATAATTGGCCATGGGTATAAGCACCATACAATATTAGCTTTGTTAGATTGCAAGAATTGTTTATGATTTTTGTGTGTGTGACATATACTCCTAGGGAAACCAGAGAGAGTTCCATCACATTCTTTTTGAAAATTAAATAGCAAATGCTGAAAATTAAATAAAAAGCCTGGGTGGCTTAGTCAGTTAACTGTCTGCCTTTGGCTCAGGTTGTGACTCCAGGGTCCTGGGATTGAGCCCCTCGTGAGACTTCCCGCTCCCTGCTTCCTGCTAGGCAGGAAGCCTGCTTCCCCCTAGGCAGGAAGCCTGCTTCCCCCTCTCCATATGCTTGATGCTCCCCGTTTGTGCACGCGCTCTCTCACTCTCTCTCTCTGTGTCAAATAAATAAATAAAATATTTTAAAAAATAAATAAATAGCAAATGCTTCCTCCTTCCAAACCCCAATCCTTTCTTTATTAAAGATGGCGGTCGTTGGCTCTTTTTTTCCTCCACCCCAAATAATGCCAGCTCACCATTATTCTTTACTCTGTGTCATTGTCTTTCTTGTAGCAGAACAAATCCATAGCCTTAAGATAAGCATTGGTTTTCCAGGATTCTTACTATCTTGGCAGAGCGGTCAATGCCACCTGGCTGAAGATCCATTAAATATTGAAACGTCGTTGCTGTAGGCAGCAAAAACAATACACATCAATTGCCTTGTTTCAACTTGGAAGGAAAGAGAGTCTCTTACATGTCTTACAAAATGAATAAATTGGATGTATTCCTCTGGATATGAGAAGACAAATTGACAGATGAGGAACCTGATGGAAATGCAACACCACCAACCACATTTCACTAATATTGATTCCTATGCTGAGAATGTGGCTCCTAGCAGCCACTCCCAACACTGTTTCAAACATTGCACAGACCATCTCTGGCAGCTGTGTTGATACGGAGTGTTCAAGGCAAGCAAACACAAACTTTAACATCCACCCAGGAGTTGTAAATAGTACACCATTAATGCTCTAACATCTGCTTTGTAAACAACAGCACTCTTCGCAATTCACCTTAAAATGTTGCAGTGAAGAGCAGAGACCAAGTGTGTTTACATACAGAGAGACTGGGCTTGGGAACTATTTATTATTCTGCTGGGTAACTAAGCAGCTGTTGTGATTAGTGCTTGACCTTTGGAAAAGGTCTTAACCTGGGCCATTTGAGACAGTTGCTCTGAATTATCGAACCTGCTTCTCTGCCACAGAGTGTCCTCCTGAGAAATAAAAACCAGTTTCACCACAGAAGAGAAAAGACCATTTCAGCTGACTGGAAACCAGCAGAACATCAGAGCGTGACTGCAGGCGAGGCTGGTGTAGGCATTTCATCAGCAGTTTGACCGAGGGGCCAACATCATTCCTTACGGCCATAGTCAACATCTTCTTTATCTGGCAAAAGACAGATAACCATTCAAGCAATGTCATTTATCCACATGCTTATTTAATTTCACCTCACAAAACAAAACTTAAAAAAAACTGTTTTAAGCCAACTCAGCTTTTTCTTCTATCTCATTCACAATTTATAAGCATATCAATTGGCTGCAAAAATGGTGAGGAAAATATTATGTTTTGATACAGTTTCTGATGAAAGACTTCCAAATATCTGTTGAGTATATAGTTAAATAGCAACCCTTCCATGTGACTTTTTTTTTCTTTTCCTTTAATACATTACCTTGGAATGGATGGAATAGTTGATAGTTCAGAAATGCTTATCCCATAGCAAGCCAGAAGACAACAGAACTCTAAAATTTACTAGCTCTGACAACTTCTGTAAATGATTTACGTTTTCTGTTCAAGACTTTCCTTCTCTATGAAATGGGAGGGATAAATGCACCTGTTTTCCAGACTGCTGTGAGGATTAAACGGGTTAGTTAATGTGAAACAATTAGATCAGTGCCCAGGACACGCCACAACACTCAATACCCAGTTAGTTGCATTAGCTTCTCTCTGGAAATAAATTGCCATCAGTATGCTCTTTTTAAAGAAAAGAGATTAGTGTCCAATTCACTAACCATTGCGTTTAAACAAGAACAAAAAAAATTGAATTTATAACTCTTGACTAAGCCTTCCTTTAACACAGAAGTTAATTTAATACTGAGTTGAAAGTACACAATACCTTAAGCTCATCGACCGAAATTATACTAAATGCTAGATCATGATGTTTCTGCTAAGTGGTGTATTTAAAATGATAAAAGATGATCCTTAGGTTTTACAGCAACATTTTATAAGGTTTGGGGAAATCCCACTACGATTAAGCAGAATTGAAAAGTCAAAGAAAGCAACTGCTGGTTTCAGATGTTTTTAAACTTTGCTTTATGTATTAATGTGCATAGGTATGCATTCATATAGTATCCAATCTCATTTACCCTTTAGCTTAAAATAGCTATTCGGGAAGGATTTATTTTTCTTCAGCTTTTCTGCTTGAATAAATACTGGTGAGATTGAGAAAATACTTTTCAAATTAATTCTGCATCATAACACATTGTGCTTAAAAGAGAAAAGCACCAGGCAGTTAATAATGTGAATCCAAAATCAGTGGAGTAAAAAAAACCAAGAAGTTGATGTATGCAACTAATTGTAGAGACCAGGGTGTCATAGTTGGTTTCTGGAGTTAGAGTAAATGTTGTATTTAAAAGGTAGAAATTATAAATTATTTTTATTCCTTAACAATTTATTATTTAGATTTTCAGAATCATTCTATTAGTAAAATGTTTTTGGACACCAGAATAATTATGATTTATGGGTAATCTTATACTTTTACTTCATTATCTCCAAAGTCATTAGAGACTGCTTTGTGCTCTTCTGGCTTAAAGATTATTCTACCATTACACCTTTCAAATATTGTGAAATGCAGCTGGCTAACATGCATTACTGTTCTGAAACACCATTCATGTCAATTTTATATTTTCTTATGCTATTTTGAATTATTTTGTTTCCACCTTTTATTAACTTTCAAAACAAATGAAGACAGATTATAAGCATTTTACTCCACAGTTCTAAGAAAGAACATGATGTGGATTTTATTTATGCATAGATTTGTTGATTGAATCCAAGAGTGGAAAGATCCTGAATTCATCTCATTCAACCACCTCAATTTCTAAACTGATCTCCTGATTTAAAAAGATGGCTCACAAGCATGCCAATTGTTCTATCCTATCTCAAACCCACAACTCCATTCCACGCACCCTGCCACTCTGTGCCCTCCTCAAGCTGGGGCACTGCTTCGGGTCTCCCATCCTGTTTAGGCCTTTGGGCACCAGGTCCCTTAGTACAGGGCCAGCCCTGAATTCCCCCTAGCATGGTGGGGTCTGATTTCTCAAACCATTCCTACAAATCCCAATTCTCAGCAGCTCAACCTTTCCCCTCTAAGCGCATTCCCAAAGACAAGTCTTGGTTTGCAGCAAAGCTGGCCTTCACTTTTCACAATTAATTCTCAGCCTGTTCCCCCTATTTTGATTATACTCAGTAATTATACTGGACTTGGCCATGCTCCTGGGGCTCACCGGGTTCCTCTCTGACAGGAGCCGGAACAAAAGTCTGAGATGTGTCTGCTCTAGCCATTTTCTCAGACTGCACTTGTATTTCTCAGGCTGAATTCCTCTCCTTTGGATAATATTATGTTGCCAGAGAATTATCACAATTTGTGATTATCCCTTCCTATCAACTGTCCCTGTAGAAATGTAGACCAAGAAAAATAGAATTATCCACATCACTTGGCCTCCTTGGCTGGGACTTCTGGCAAATCTAGATTGGCCACCAGGCTCTTTCTGGTAGAAATCCTTAAACCTCTGTTTCTGTGTGGAGTAGAGCGGTTGTTGTCTAACAGTTCTCTCTTGCTAGCCTGAGGTCCTTCAGCTAAAGAGGGCAGGGGTTGTTGCATAGGTTACTAGCCGCTGGAATTTAAGAGGCAAAAAGTAAAAAAAAAAAAAAAAAAAGGCAAAAAGTAAAAAAGAAAAATCAACAGAGGACTCGCCCATGTGTTATTCCTTGAGTCTGGGGTTCCAAGTTGGTCCATTCTGCTACCTTCACTCCACTCCACTTTTCATTATTCTTATGTTTATTTTATATGCATATAAATATAAGCATAAATAGTATATAAATATATAAGATAAATATAAGAATTAAAGTATATATGCTTATACTTTATATATTTATATGTATGTAAAATAAGCCTAAGTATTGTATATATCCTTTTAATTATATATTTGATTTCTCAATATAATATTTATGTTTGAATTATTTAATTATATATAATGCATAAAATTATATCTACAGGAAATATATATGTGTGTGTGTGTATGTATTATATGTAATATGTGTGTTATCTTCCAGGGTTTTTAGTTATATTTGATGGGAAAAATACATCTTCTCTAATTCTTGGAAGCAGAAATCTTACCATGGAATGTGAAAATCTTTTTTCCTGGATCTTTCTCTTGGAGATGACAGAGATTTTTTTAATAAATAATGATGGTCCATTTATTTTTGACCAAATGATATTCAACATGAAAATTTTGAATATTTATAAAAATACCTCAAAGTAGAAAAAAAGAGATAATGGGTAAATTAGCAACAAAATGTATTTTATAACATTTTATCATTTAACAACAAAGGCAATTCAAAGCTCCTAAGGTAAGGAAAATTAGGGTATGGTTCTAGAACAGTATAGTAAATTTCATCTTTTTTGGTGAAACTAGAACCAAGAGTAATTTTTCATCCTTGTCTTTCTCAGTGTTCCCATTGAACTTTAAATGTGCCTTGAGTCGTGGAGTGACAGACTCCAATGTCTTCTGGGGACAAGTGGAAATTGTGTGAAGCAGTAAGACAATAAGGAATGATAGAAACTCTGATAGAATGCAATATCCACTAGAGCCCAAAGGCATTTAAAATCAAATAAAAAATCACTAACAACAACAACAAAAAGACTACTACTTTATGATCTCTATTTATACTTCATAAAAAAGTAACATTGACCTCAAATGACCATTTTTTAAAGATATTATGTATTTATTTATTTGAGAAAGAGAGAGAGTATGAGTGGGAGGAGAAGCAAAGGGAGAGGGATAAACAGACTCAGAGCTAAGCACGGAGTCTGACATGGGGCTCCATCTCAGCACCTGGAGATCATGACCTGAGAGGAAACCAAGAGCTGGATGCTCAACAAACTAAGTCACCCAGATGCCCCACAAATGAATATTTTGAGCTAAAAATGATTTCTTTATCCTCTTTTTATGTTTCTCATGACCAAGAATCACAGGAAAAGCAAAAATCCTATTCCAGAATGGAAACCAGGACTGTTATTAAAGAATGCAAAGAAATAATGTAACTTATGCCTAGGAGCTAACTTTATGCAGAAATTTTGTTAAAATGTATATGTTACCTTAGTTAGAATTTATAAATAACATGGAAATCAGCTCTTCTGCTTCTTGGTAGACAAAAAGGACTGTGGGAAAATATTGTAATCCTTTTTGTTATTATTTGGTGATTAAGATATAGATATAGCATAGTTAAAATGGTAATTCTCAAATTATTTTTCAACAAGTAAACCTCAGTTTTAGATAAGAAATATTACTGACAGAAGTATGTTGTTTATGCATTTGGTCTATTTGTAATAATAATGTAATGAACAAAATGATAAAGAGCAAGTTACATAACTATATTTTATTCACTACTAGATTTTTTTTTTTCTGGAATCACAAAGGGGCAAAGCACATGGGTCACTACTAGATTTTAAGTTTTTTTTTCCCCACGTCTTTCTTGGAGATGGCATACTAACTGATCCAATAAGGACTACAAGTCCATTTATGTCTGAGCAGGTTAAATCCTGCTCATTTAACATAAACTATGGACCTTGAACGTTTAGTTGGTTAGACTCCCAACTGACTCTAGACCCTCTGTCCAGGGTTTGAATATTTTCCTGGTACATAAGCTAGCAAGGTAGTATCATGTGGGAAATTATTCTGAAGCAATTCCTAGCTTCCACACTACCAGGTAAGCTACCCCAGAGACCAAAGAATTGGAAAACTTACAAACCCAAATAAAATGCTTGAATCACACTATTTATTAGCTTAATCACACAGCTTAATCACACAGCAAGAGACAAAAGAAGAGAGATAAGGTAAGGTAACACACTTAGGTTAGCATGCAAATGGGATGCCTAGGTGGTGCAGTTGGTTAGGCATCTGACTCTTGGTTTCTGCTCAAGTCATGATCTTGGGATTGTGGGATCAAGCGCCCGGAAACAGGGAGTCTGAGCGAAGAGTCTTCTTGAGATTCTCTGTCTCCCTTTGCCCCTTCCCTCCTCTCTCTCCAAATAAATAAATCTTTAAAAAGGGTGGGAGGAGGTGCCTGGGTGGCTCAGTCAGTTAAAAGTCTGCCTTCAGCTCAGGTCATGATCCCAGAGTCCTGGGATCAAGCCCCAAGTTGGGCTCCCTGCTCAGCAGGAAGCCTGCTTCTCCCTCTCCCCCAGCTGCTCCCCCTACTTGTGCTCTCTTGCTCTCTCTGTCAAATAAATAAATAAAATCTTGAAAGAAGGAAGGAAGGAAGGAAGGAAGAAAGGAAGAAAGGAAGGAAGAAAGGAAGAGGATACCTTGCAAGTGGTTAAAAGTCCACACTACCTTGATCTGTTTTTACACAAATTTCCAGCACCAAAGTTCATGTTTGAGCAAGGGGCCCTCAGAGAAAGTTCCCCAGATCAGTGATACACATGCATGTTATCAGAGATGCGGGGCAAGTAGATGAGGCTACCACAGCAGCTTGTCATCAGGCTGCTGAACAGCCATGGGTTTTATTTACACTTCTTGGATAGAGCACATGTGGAGTCAGAACAGGAACATATTAGGTGTCATCAATGGGTGGCTGATTTAGGAGAGAGATGGCTTTCAGCCCAGAAATGGCAGGACCAGTTTTTATTCCTTCCATCTCTTTCTACCGTCAACCCTTTTTTTTATTCTGCCATAGTCTCCACTGACTCTATTTTTGGCATGTTTCACACATTATTAACTTATTTTTTGTACTTGCATCAATCCTGTTCTTATTTTTTTTTTAAAGATTTTATTTATTTATTTGACAGAGAGATCACAAGCAGGCAGAGAGGCAGACAGAGAGAGAGGAGGAAGGAGGCTCCCTGCTGAGCAGAGAGCCCGATGCGGGGCTCGATCCCAGGACTCTGAGATCATGACCTAGCCAAAGGCAGCGGCTTAACCCACTGAGCCACCCAGGCGCCCCTATCCTATTCTTATTTTAGAAGCTACTCCTTTTCTGGTCTTATTTTAGAAGCTACTAGCTTCTTTATTATGTATTTTTGCCATTTATTATACATTGTGCCTATAATTCATAAGCTACCAGCTTAGATAGTACGTAAAATTCGTATTTCTTTCTTTCTTTTTTTTTTTTTATTTGACAGACAGAGATCACAAGTAGGCAGAGAGGCAGGCAGAGAAAGGAGGAAGCAGGCTCCCCGCTGAGCAGAGAGCCCAATGCAGGGCTCAATCCCAGGACACTGGGATCATGACCTGAGCTGAAGGCAGAGGCTTTAACCCACTGAGCCACCCAGGCGCCCCTTAAAATTCGTATTTCTTATGTCTATCACAACTTGTTTTTCTTGTCTTTCTTGAAGAGCTGAATATCCTCAAACAATACAGCAAGTTCAGATCATCCTAGTGATCCTTCTGGAGCCCCATCAGGCAACACAATACACACCCATTCAAAGGATCACATTTTAGGGAAATCAGGAGTCAATCTAAGAATGCAAATTTAGAGACTAACATACACATCACAAAAATGTATACAGATTTAAATATATTTCTGATTTGTACTTTTTTTTTTTTTTACCTTTTGTACCTTAACATTTTAATATATTAACATAATGAAGTTTTCTGGGGGTATCATATAAAAGGTACAACCAAGACAAGAAATTAAAGTTAAATCTAATCCAAAAGAAATAATAGCTTAATCTTTTTGAATTGAAAAACTTATATCAGCCAATGCTCAGTTTCTTTCTTTTTTTTTTTTTTAAGATTTTTATTTATTTATTAGACAGAGATCACAAGCAGGCAGAGAGGCAGGCAGAGAGGAGAAAGCAGGCTCCCTGCTGAGCAGAGAGCCTGATGTGGGGCTCCATCCCAGGACCCTGAGATCATGACTTGAGCTGAAGGCAGAGGCTTTAACCCACTGAGCCACCCAGGCACCCCCAATGCTCAGTTTCAAGAAAGGAAGGAAAGAAAGAAAGAAAGAAAGAAAGAAAGAAAGAAAGAAAGAAAGAAAGAAAGGAAAGAAAGAAAGAAAGAAAGAAAGAAAGAAAGAAAGAAAGAAAGAAAGAAAGAAAGAAAAGCAAAAAACCTAGGTTGGCAAACAGATATATTTAAAAGAAGATAACATAGAAATTCTAGAAATCAAGGTCTGCTATCGATAAGAGGTAAGAGTTGGTAGAAATCTGGACTTTAATGGTGTTTGAAAATCTTATAACATGATTTTAAAATAATGATTCTCCTTTAAACTTGACTATTTAAATTTGGCTGTAAGAGTTGTCTGAATAACAGAGGCCCTACCTGATTGCATTTTGGCTTTTAATAATTGGAACATTTAAGTGACATTTTAAATATTTAGCTGAACAACCATGAGCTTATTTTTAAAATGAGGTATAATTGTTCTCTTCAACCATTACTATGATTTACATAATAAGAGAAATTACTGTGGGAAAATGTTAACATAGCATTTCTTTTCTGTCTGTGACTATTTTATTTCTGTGTAAAATATGGGGCTAGGGAGTATATTAGTTAGTTATGACATCTGAAACTGTCATCCAAATTGTAGAGTACATAAATTGGAATTGCAAAATTAGGAAATGCCTACTGAGAACAGAATAGCAAGCAAGAAACTTAAGAAAATTTGAGAAGAAATTTTTAAGCACAAAAGAACTTCCTGAAAAATACTAAACTTTGAAAAGCATTTAGAAGATATATTGTATTTCAAAACTAGCAGAATCTTATCAAGATTTCACAGAATATAGTCACATAATCTGGACAATGTACATTTTAAGGCCAACCTCAAAATTTTATAGAATCTTAATTTAGATAATATGCAATGGACTTCATTTTGGTTCTTTTTGGAAACCTTTTATTAGCTAAACAAAATTTACTATATAAAGGCATAGAAAGTGAAAGAAGAAAGCTGTCTCTGCTGTTCTTTCCCAATACCATCCTTAAACTAAAAAAAAAGTGACACCTGGGGATAAAAATACATTATATGTTTATTAAAATTTTAAAAACTAAAAAAAAATAAATTCCCAGGTTAAAAAAAAAGTGACAGAAATTGTAATTAATACCCAGAAATGTTATTTCTTATATCATTAGCATGGGGGAAGGGGTCAGCATACGTTTGGGTAAATTCATAAGATATTCAATATATATTTATATAAAGGAAGACAGGGTTCACTTCAGACTTCTCATATACTCATTTATTGAAATAATATTTATATTGTGCTGATTATGTGCCAAGTGCTATGCTAGGTTTTAGAGATAAAAGAGTGGGGAAAACACAGGACACGGTGCCTTGTGATTTGGATCCTTCAGCCAAATTGGGAATCTACATCAAGGTAGGGCTCCAGAACTTTTATTTGGGGTTTTTGTGGTAAAATGATGTGGACTGAAAATGGAATCCATGTAGTGTCCAGAAGAGACCAAGGGGCCCAATAACCATGTGTTACGAAGAGCAATGCAGCCCTGCCTCCCCTCTCCCATGGCACCTTCAGGGGAGACCAGGCTTTCTCTTTTTATCCCTCCCAGCTAGACTTAAGAAATTTAGAGAGGCAAGGTCTTCCCTAGTGCTGAACGGTCACGCTATAAGCCATGCTTTCTATACGTATACTTCAAAATAAATAAAAAATAATATGGAATATATCTTCTAAATTTTAAAAGGTACAGTTTCATTTTATTTGCTATTGAACATGGATTGTACAGAATGTGATAAAGTGCTATATACACACATATGTATTTAATTTAAATTAAGATACAATTTAGACAGGCTCCCAAGTTTGCAGAAAGGTTGGAGAGGTGAGGTTATTAGCTAGCCTGATTGATACATCCATTGAGATATAAAAACATGCTTACATATATAAATAATCACTAAGTATCCCGTGTACATTATGCAACCCCTGCTTGTACTTTATGATTCTGCTTTGAAGATTCTCAATTGAAATTTTAAGTTACCTTAACTTACAATCCAATTGATAGCTTTAAATTCAACACAGAGTTTGGAAATCTAGGCAGTCTCACTGTTCAGAGTATATTAAATTCTTTGTCACAGAGCTATAAAGTGTGCAAAAAATATGGGCTTTTCTCTCTCTCTTAATATTCTTCTGCCTAATTTAAGATGTTATCTAAATTTTTACTGATGAACATTGAAATGCCAAAAGAAAGATAGAGGGAAAAAAAATAAACAAATTGTGTCAGAAAAGAACAGTTTAAGAATTCTCTGAGAACTTACCTAGAGTGTTGGATGTTCAAGGAAAGAAAAAAATCTGTGAAACTAAGGAGTCTGTCCTCCTGCCTTAAATTATATGCAGTAATTCAAAAGTCAAAATCATATGCATTTAGTAACCAGTCCTCTGGTACCAAAGCTTGAAAAACTCAACTTTTCCCAACTCAGTGTAATTCAGGTAATAAATTTTACAATTCAAGGATTTTATATTCCACCAGTAGGCAATATAAATCTATTTAGCTATTACTCAGGATGCTGATCCTTCTGTCTGTGCTAAAAGCATTGGCTTATGCAATTATATGATACATGCTTAAAAGTCTTTAAAGTATGACATAATTAATTTTTTATTTCTACAACTCTATTCTTGCATTATATTCAATTTATATTTTCTCCATTAAATCATGGAACACATGCAAATTATAATTATAGTAATTAAGTTTCTATGAATAATAGTACACCTATCAATAATATTAAATAAGTCAATATAAGTTTCTGTAGTATCTCATTAATTAAACAATTAAAAGATTTCTACTATAATGGGGGGAGGGGGTTGGGAGAGGGGGGGTGGGGTTATGGATATTGGGGAGGGTATGTGCTATGGTGAGTGCTGTGAAGTGTGTAAACCTGGCGATTCGCAGACCTGTACCCCTGGGGATAAAAATATATGTTTATAAAAAATAAAATTTAAAAAAAAAGATTTCTACTATAAATTATTGGACTTGAGTAAGGCATTTTTGTGGAGATTTTTTTTTTCTTCTGTTTTTCTGTTTAGAAGAGGTATGTGATGTTACTAAGAATAAACTACAAAAGGAGTGCCTGGGTGGCTCAGTTGGTTAGGCGACCTGACTCTTAATTTTGGCTCAGGTCACGATCTCAGGGTTTTGAGATGGAGCCCCACATTGAGCTCCATGCTGAGCATGGAGCCCACTTGAGATTCTTTCTTCCCTTGCCCCTCCCCCCTAAAAAAAGAAGAAAAAAGAATGAGCTATCAAAACAAAATAATCCAGGCTTTTAAAAAAAAATCTTATTATAATTAAAAATGTTTATTACATTTTAAAGAATAAAATAGCTTTCAATGAAGAACATTTTCTATATGTATTTATTACAAAAACAAAATATCAGACCAAAGAGCATAAAAGTTATCTTTCTCCCACCTGCCCCTTCTGTTTCCATCTTCAGCAGTCCTGCTGAGTGATGTGGTCACTGTTTTCACCATTTCCTGATATGTAAGTAGCTACCATAGAACACATCCTTTCTTCTGACAGGAAGCAGCAGGATATACTTATGATAGCAACAAGGTAAGAAAGGGTGAAATTAATTTTACATTTCCGCTGAGGGCCTTCTTTGTTTATTACCAACTATGTTTCAATTGATTTTCTCTTTCTGACACAATGAAGGATTAATAGCACTGATGACCTTTCAGAAGGCAACATAAAGGATCTTTATCTCATGAAATATAAGGAAATTATTGGTTTCTTTAATAAGATAAAGCCATATCTTCCAAACCCAATAATGTCGAGAAGTTTTCTATTTGCCACAGACCTCTCACCTCTAAGCACAATACTGGACTCACTCGGTTCATTTTCTTCTTGGCAATCTACTAATACTTTTCTGTCACCAATGTGTAAGCCTCAAGGGAAATAAATTTCAATTATTTGCAGACATCTGAGACGAAGGGCAAATTTTATTAAAATGTGGTCTTTAACTTCTAATTAAACAGTAATGTACAAAGTGATAATTTGACTTTCAAGATTTGATTTTCTCTAGCTTTGGTTTGTTTCGATGAGATTTCCATAACTTTCCCAAACCATTAGTACTTCCTTGAAACGGAACTCAGAGGACACAGTCTATAGACAGAAATTCTCTTTCTGGTCAGTCCATGATCCAGTTTAACAAGTTCTGGTTTCCTCTAATAGGATTTCTTTCCACCATGAGTGGTTACCACCTGGGACAACCATTAGTACAGAGCTTACCACACATTATTACATTATTACAAATTATTCTTTCTAACATTGCTTCCATGATATTGACATCTTTGTCATTTTTTGTTCTTAATTAGAAATTAAAGATTTAGATTTAGGTTCTCCATAACAATATGAGGATGAAAAGACACTGAGAATAACCTTTCAGAATTAGGGCTCATAGACATTGCTATAAGTAGGAATTAATAAAATAGATGCCAATTTTATCTAGCTTGAACGTTCTATTCTACTTTACATAAATAAAGCTTCCACAGATAGGTAATAACTTGTTAACAAAGGAATATGAGAAAATTCTTTCTCTGAAAACAGGAGAGGGGAAAATCCAGAGAAAAAATATAAGCAAACCTTCAATAACAAATTTTTGTAATGTTATAAACTACTGAATCAGTTATCATTCAGCTCTGGACAACATGCTAAGATTGAAGTATGGTACCTCTAGGAATAATACAATAGCTACATTTTTCAAATAGCTCTATGTGCTTCCTGAGGTTTCCTTATAACCAGAAGAAGTTATCCTGAACACATTTATGTGGAAAGTAGGCAGGAGAATAAAAAGGTAGGAGATTGAAATGAAATATTCCTATGTTGTTCACGTAGTAGAGCTCAGAAGTAATTCCTCCAAGAGAAAGACTGTGGGAATATTTGATTTCCAGCTCTTGTGAGCAAAATGTACTAGCTGTATTAACCATGCTGCTTATTTTTAGCTGATTTCATTTCTGTAAGAACTAGGCTGTCCCATTAGGTTACAGGCTGGCACTGCATCAGATCATGTTTTTCTGTTGTCCAAGAATAAGCAGTTTCTAATCTAGGCAAGAGTCAACATGGGAATGAAATTTAACATACTCAGCAGCACTGGACTTCACATTTAGAAAAGGCACCATTTTCAATGTGATCTGTGTGAATGATGGTCCTCAGAGTTACACATCACACAGCTTTGCAACTGCAAATATTTCAGCAAGAATAATACTCACATGTGCATCTATATAGAGATTGTTAAAGAAAAAACAGATACATGTACAGAGTTCGTTTTGTTATTCTTATAACTTTTCCGTAAGTTTGAAATTATTTTATGTTTTGTTTTTGTTTTTATTGTTTTTTTTTTTTAAGATTTTATTTATTTATTTGACAGACAGAGATCACAAGTAGGCAGAGAGGCAGGCAGAGAAAGGAGGAAGCAGACTCCCCACTGAGTGGAAAGCCCAATGTGGGGCTTGATCCCAGGACCCTGGGATCATGACCTGAGCCGAAGGCAGAGACTTTAACCCACTGAGCCACACAGGCACCCCTGTTTTTGTTTTTGTTTTTGTTTTTTTTAAGTATGGGGCTTGAATTCATGACCCTGAGACCAAGGCATGAGCTGAAATCAAGAATCAGGCACTCAACTGACTAAGTCCCAGGTTCCCCTGAATACTCTTTTTTTTTTTTAATCAGCTGTATTTCTTTCTTAGATTCAAAAATTTGGAAAAAAAAAAAAAAAAGAAAGAAAGAAAGAAAGAAAAAGAAAGAAAATTAAATATCCCTTAGGTCAAAGATGAGAATAGGATCACTTCTCATATTACATATGTATCCATTTAATTTCTATTAAAACTACTCAAAACTTGGAAACAGGGTAAAGAGATTCTGTGTGGTTTTCAAATATCTTTTAAGAGCATTCTCTAACCTAAGGGTCATCAGATGCTCTAAGAAAATATAACTTTGTATGGCTTACTATTTGCTGTTCTTAAAGCCCAATTTTGTAAAGCTGGAATTTAACTTGTAGAAGATTGATAAATTGCAAATAAATGTTGACAAATAGAGATGCAGATGTTTTTTACACTGGGGGGGGGGATTGTGATTTTGTTGCCTTGTAAGGCATTAATCAGTTTTAAATCTGCTATAGATGATTCACTTCAGTTGTGTGTTTTATTTTTTTTTTTCCTTTTACTGGCTATATATTTTAGTCTTGTATATTCTCTTTTGAACCAGCTTTGTCATCCTGCTGTTTCCTTCATTGATTTGTGAAATAAATATTTGACATATGCTCAATATGTTATTTTAACTTTTTTCAAAAATCATTATTTTATCCCCATAACAAGCTTCTAAGAACTGTAACTTGCAAGAAAATTGGCTAATGATATCCCTTCATGTGTCACAATAAAGTCTGTGTACCAAAATGTGTCTGTATGTTTTCATGACTGTCAAAATTTTAAGAAATTTGTATGGGCCAGAAAATCCATTACTCCATAGGAGGTTTAATTCAAAAAGTATTATTTATAATCTAAATACACCTGGGCAAAGGAGGGGAAACTGCCATGACTGAGCAAAAAGGGTTTAAAACATGAGGTAGAAATCAGAGATTATACAATCTGTCCTTTTTTGTTTTGTTCTTTTTTGAGTTTTGTTGCTTTTTTTTTTTCTGTAGCCAGTTGCATTCTAAACTGAACCAAAGTCTCCTCAAGTCATATAATAAAAGAACATAAGCATTACATTGACAATATAATATTTTCAAAAGCATTACTCCAGATTTTTTTGGAATGCAAATATTGTTTTTATGATAATTTATTTTGTTTTGAAGATTTATTTATTTATTTGAGAGAGAGAGAGAGAGAGAAAGCAGGGGAGGGGCAGAGGGAGAGAGAATCCTCAAGCAGTCTCCCTGATCAGTCCAGAGTCTGATACGGGGCTCCACCTGGGGCCCAGTGTCACAACCCTAAGATCATGACCCAAGACAAAAATCAGCTGCTCAACCAACTGAGCCACCAGGTGCCCTCTTAGGACACTTTATAGTCTTGGTGAATCAGTGTTTTTGTAGGTTTTCTTTTTTTCTTCTCCTCTAATGATATTGTGCTTAAATCTTCAAGGGCTATAATAAATAAATACTGTATTTTTTTTCTCTTAAAATATTCTAGGAAAACTAGCTGAAGTTGAAGTAACCCAGCTTTCTCTTACTGTTTCAAGACTTGAAGGAATATCTTACTGCCAAAAAGTCTGCTGTTGGGGCACCTGGGTGGCACAGTCCATTAAGCCTTGGACACTTGAATTCAGCTCAGGTCATGATCTGAGGGTCATGACATTGAGCTTCACATCAGGATTGAGATTCTCCCTTTGCCCCCTCCTACTTGTGCTCTCTCTTTCTCTAAAATAAATAAATAAATCTTTTTAAAAAAAAAGTGTACCATAAGTAATATCTTACATTTAATTGATTGTTTGCAACCTTTTCAGTCACATTCACTCACTGATTCACTCCTTAGAATGAATATATTGAGTACCTCATATTTTGGGTGCAAAGGAGTAGAAAGTTAATGCAAGGATCATGAAAAAGTCTTGACTAGGAAGAGCTTTGGTCTGTTGAGGAAACTTTAAAAACAGTCACAGTATTTAACACTTAGGAAAAACAAGGGAATGAGCTCTTTTAGAAAATAAGAATTAAAGACAAAATAGTAAAATAAAAGTACCAAAACACTGCACCACAAATCATCTTTCTTTATAAGCAATTGGTGTTAAAAAATCATCATCACATAACAAAAAACCAAACAGCTACTTTTTTAGCTTTATTGATATTAATATGCAATAATGCTGTGGAGAATGAGATAAGATAAGCATAGTCATCACCTATTGACGGTAATAGGTATTAATGCAACTTTCCTGGAAATAAATTTTGTGGTATGTGTCCAGATTCTTAAATGTTTTAATCATGCTCCATTAACAAAGCTAATTTAAAATGCCTTCTGAGTAAATAATCATAAATTCATGTGCATATGTGTGCATAAACATTCGTCAGAGTACTGTCTTTAACCACTTATATGTTCAACCATAAAGGAATGGTTAGGTAAATGATGAAATGATGAAACAGTCATACTGTGAAATACTATGTGATATTAAAAGAATGGTTTTGGGACGCCTGGGTGGCTCAGTTGGTTGGGCAGCTGCCTTCGGCTCAGGTCATGATCCCAGTGTCCTCCGATCGAGTCCCACGTCGGGTTCCTTGCTCCGCAGGGAGCCTGCTTCTCCCTCTGACTCTGCCTGCCACTCTGTCTGCCTGTGCTCGCTCTCTCTCTCTCTGACAAATAAATAAATAAAAAATCTTTAAAAGAATGGTTTTGCCGTTTTTAATGTCACATGAAACGCTTATGTCAAAATACTAAGTTAAAATTTTATATTCAATTTGAATTAAAGATTTGTTTCTCCAACCATCAAAAAGTCTACTGGGTAGTATCATCGAGTGTTAACAGGAGTGTTTGTTTTTATTTTCTTAAAACCTTACCGTGCTAGGGGCGCCTGGGTGGCTCACTGGGTTAAAGCCTCTGCCTTCGGCTCGGGTCATGATCCCAGGGTCCTGGGATTGAGCCCCACATCCGGCTCTTTGCTCAGCGGGGAACCTCCTTCCTCCTCTCTCTCTGCCTGCCTCTCTGCCTACTTGTGATCTCTGTCTGTCAAATATATAAATAAAATCTTAAAAAAAAAAACCTTACCGTGCTAGCCACCTATCCTCCACATGAAGAAAATACTAGTTTTATAATTGGGGAAATATTTCAAATATAGATTAGAAAAAAGTAGTCTATTAAATAGTCTAAAAAAAGACAAAGATAAAGGGATGACATTCATATTTTTCTCCAAATATGTTGAATGCATGCATAGTTTCAGGAACAAATGCATCCAACAAACATAACATGTCTCTATATGTTAATGACTATATAGAGATGAGTTACAATAACATATTCTAGCAAAGAAACAAATGTTTCTATCTAAGTGTGCTGAAGTTTTTCTTTACACTATATGGGAGAAAAAAAGGCTAAGAGACTTAAAAGAACACACCTGGTCATAGAGGATGGTTTTATTCAATCTAAGTAAATAAACTAGTTCAAGGACTTCAGTGTTCAAAAGCAAATGAACGTTTCAACTTTAGAGATTCCTTCTTATCTAATGACTAAAAGAGAATACCAGCAAGGATTATGCAAACAGTGAAGTGAAGGTAGACCTGACATTCAACCCTATGCACAGATAAGACCAAAACACTTGTTAAAATATTTAAGTACTTTCATTCTGGTTGCCTGGAGGCCCCATGTCCCCTTGCCCCCTTTCAATACTATTTCTTCTCCAGGACTTTGTAGGTATCATCCTGAATAATTCAAGGATTATTGCCCCTCAGAGGAGGGGACCCATGAAACCCTGCCCTGGTTATAGCCAACATCTATCCTGATTAGCTGGTGCCATGTGTTACCAATTGTTAAATAATTTTAATTTTACCTTGATTTAAGATTATACCTTGAAAACACTCTACTTTTTAAAACTCTGTAAGAATTAAGACTTTTTTTTTTCCTGTTTCAAACTAGCCTCTTTATGGTCAAATGTATATCTTTATTTGTTGTTGTTGTTGTTTAAACGCTATTACCAGGACACAAATCATTTAATAGAAAAATAATATCCATTAAACTTACTGACATCTTTCAATTCAGTATCAATTTCTATATCTTCTCTACTGAATATCCTTTTTCTTAGTTTAGTTTAGTACCCCTTTCTAAGACTTTTCCAAATGTAGAAATTAGAAATAATTGTCTTCATTTCCATTATATGATACCTTTCTTTTTCGATGTAATTCTTTATGCAGTTCAAATGCATTTCAGTTCATTTCACCTCAAACCTGTCTACCGATGACTGTATTTCAACTTTCCATAAGAGATGCTTCTTGGAAGAATACAATATGCTTCAATTCTGACCCATTCTGTCTTCTTAGTTTGCTTTATATCTAACCATAATTGTGTACTCTTCCCTTAAAACAGTATTTTTTTTTCTCTAGTTCAACTTGTAATTTTTTTAAAAATTGTAGTTATTTATTTGACAGAGAGTGAGAAAGACAACACAAGCGGGGGTTGAGGGGGCTGGGAGAAGGAGAAACAGGCTTCCCGCTGAGCAGGGAGCCTGATGTGGGGCTCGATCCCAGGACCCTGGGATCATGACATGAGCCCAAGGAAGACACAGAGTCACCCAGGTGCCCCACAACTTGTAATTTGTGGTTAACATTGTTTAGGAAGTCATTTTAATATTGCAATTTATGGCACATTATCAGCCAATCTAAAGACAAGTTGAGGAATATTTTGTAGTATTCCAAGTAATTTTAACTATTCTATTAGTTAGGGTTCTCCAGAGAAACATCTAGAAGCAAAGAGGAATGGCCAGTGTAGGTCTTGAAAAGACTCACGTTGTCTTGCATGGCAACAGCCTCAAGGGGAGGCCGTTACAGTTTCTTCAAACAATGCAGGGTTAATCCCCTCAGAAGGATTTAGACACTCTTCACTAGTAAAGAAGACTTATCCTAATTTAGAAGTTCAGTGTTACCTGGACATTATTAGGGTGTTCCCACCTGTCCCCATTTCAGCTTTCAGGATACCATTCCTTCCCAATTACCATCCTCACTCTAACAGTAGATACCCCACAGAGCTAAGAGTTCAATTAGTGTTGTAATTCAGCCAGTGCAAAGATAGTTCTGGTTTTGATTTTCAGTCATCTGAGTCCTGCTGCTAAAGGACACAAAGGTCTCCAAGAAAGCATGCACAGAAGCTTTCAGATCATTTATGTGGTGCCTTAGCTGGGAATTCAAATCCATGAGCTCATCCTTTTTGATGTAAGAAAGATGTTAGGGTTTGAAGCCAATGGCCAAGAATGAATTCTTGAGATATCTTTGGTGCAAAAAGGTGATTTTATTAAAGCACAGGGACAGAACCCGTAGGCAGAAGGAGCTGCACTGGGGTCATGAGGAGTGTCCCATTATGTACTTTTAATTTGGGAAGGGGTTTGGGACAGCATAAGTTTCTAAGGAATTTTGGAAGCAAGGTTTCCAGGACATTGAGGGAGCCAACTGTTTTTGGGAAAAGGTCTTTTATTACCATCTAATAAAACCATAATCATGAGACCCTTCAGGTGTATATCGGTTGGCCATATGTTTGTGGGGGTGATTGCTAAAATGTATCTTGAGGGTGGTTAGAGATACAGGAAATTTCTAAAGGAATTTTTATATGTTAAAGTAGACTTACAGGATAGTGGGGAAGGGGGGTGGTCAGGCTAGGATTTTCTTTTGCCCCTAGCAAAGTACTAACATCAAGGCTGTTGATATCAGAGGAATGTCACTCTGCCTGTTTCAAGGACTTGTCAATGGGCTACAGTAAGGAAATCTAGTAATTTTTCTTCTACCTTTGTTTCCCATATTAATTTTCTTTCCTCATTTTGTATCAACATTAAGAGAAATCAGCTGATTTTACTATATTCATTAGATTGCCAAAAATGTTTAAAGAATCATATACCCAATCACCCAGATCTTTGCTCCCCATAAGTGCTTGATTAGAAGTATCTGATTCTAAGATTTTTTTTTTGTATTTCTATTGCCAGATCATGCCATAGACTATCAATATTCTCTTTCCTAAAGGAAAGTCATTACTGCCCTTAATCTAATCAAATTAGAGCGCCAACTCCAGAAACTCCAGGGCCAATTCAGAAACATCATCCTTAAAATTGTTCCTCTAAAACCATTTTCAGTATCAAAACTTTTATTAGTCAGGGTTCTCCAGAGAAACAGAACCAAGAGAAGGTATGTTTTAGATAGGTAGTTAGATGGAAGGTAGGTAGGTAGGTAGGTAAGTAGGTAGGTAGGTAAGTAGGTAGGTAGAGACACAAATACAGACAGGGATGAAGAGAAAAGAGAGAAAGAGAGAGAGAGAGATTGATTCATTATAAAGAATTGGCTCAAAGGATTATGGTGACAGACATCCCCAGATCGCCAACAGACCAGTTAGAGACTCAGGAGAGCCAATGGTGTAGTTCTGGGCTAAAAGCTGACAGGCTGGTGATTTAAGAAAAGCCAATGTTTCAGTTTGGCTCTAGGGGCAGGAAAAAACCAGTGTCCCAACTCAAGGTGTCAGGCAGAAGGAGATCCCTCTTACTCACAGGAGGGTCAGCCCTTTTGTTCTGTCCAGGCCTTCAATTAATTAGATGAGATCTAGCCACACAGGGAAAAAAATCTGCTTTACTCAATTTACCAATTCAGATGTTAATCTCATTCATGAACACCCTCAGAGACATTCCCACAATGTTTGACCAAATATTTGGGCATCTCTGTGGCCCAGTCTAGTTGACACATTAAATTAAATATCACAACAGCCCAAGTTCTCTTCAAATTTTTATTATCTAAATTCATGATCAAAATAATTTTGAGCTAATTGTGAATTTGTGTTGATTCTACCTTTGTGAAACTGAAGTTTAAGTGGTCTTCCCAGACTTTGGTGTAGTTGGTGCTTAGTTGTGCTTATTTAGTAATATGGACATGGGGCAGGGGTGATTAGATGAATGTGAGGGTCTGAAGCAGTTTTTCTTTACATTAAAAATTGCAAAGTGAAGTTACTATATATATCATGGCAAAACACACAGACTTTCTTCTTGTAGTGGTTTTATGACTTGTACTTGATACTTTCAGAAAGACTAGAATAATATATGAAAGCTTAGTTATAGCTTTAAAAAAAAACTGGCAAGGGGAATAAACTCTCAAAGATCATATAACAGACATAATACTAAGCAAATACGACCACACATAGTATAGAGACTGTATGATCGTATCAAATTCAAATGCCAAAAAACACCTTTCTGATGGCAGAGGTCAGAGAGTAGTTATTTTCTGGAAGTGTTGACTATGAGGAGGCTCAAGGGAGATTTTTGGAGTTATGGCTATGTCATGTATTTTGATCTGGCTGGTGGTTATTCGTAAGTGGTTTACTTATGATTTGTACACTTCATTGTATATGAGTTATACCTTAATTAAAATTTTTTTAAAAATCATGATTTTTTTCCTAATGAAATAATTTATAGGCAATCTAAAATATGTGCCAAGAATGGGGTAAAGTAAGCAAGCTAAGACAAATTCTAGAGAAAAGTAAATCAACATGTTTCAACCAGATAAGGTGAGTTCTGCATACTAAACAAGACTCCCTTGAGAGAAAGCCAATACTTCAATCAATATAAAGTATTTATAGCTATCACCATAATAGTATTCATGTTGTTTTTTCTTGATTTCTCATTTGGAACATAAGCTGTTGCATTCTCTTGTTTTCTCCTTAGTAAGTTTTAAGGCTTTTAGAATATGAGGCACTATATAAAAAAATGTGTTTCCAGTGAAATGTACTAAATTAAGGTATAATATGACATCTTAGAAATTATTTTCATTAAAAGTATTACTTAAGTTAAATATGAGATTTCTTTTAAAAATTATATTTTGGAGTTAAACCATTTGCTACACTAAACAAGGAGGAGGAGGAGAAGAAGAAGAAGAGGAGGAGGAGGAGAAGATGGTGGGGGGGAGGAGGGGGAGGAGAAGAAGGAGGAAAAGAAGAAAGGGGAGAAGGAAGGAAGGAAGGAAGGGATGCAAGAGAGAGAGAAGGAGGAAAGAAGAAAGGGAGGAAGGAAGGAAGGGAAGGGAAAAGTTTCCCCAAATCTAAAAGTGTGGAATAATACAAAAAAAAAAAAAAATGAAAAATGAAAAAAGAAAAGAAAAGAAAGAAAAAACGAACAACTGTATTTGCAGATTCTCTACTTAAATTTTAAATTACTACACACATGTTCTCAAAAATTTACCTTAATTTACTCTGCATTTTAACCTGTGTCCTTTACTTACTTCTCTTCCACCATTGTGATACATTGAGAAATTTCCATTGTCAATTTATCTCTTAAACAAATATTTTATGATAATCACAGGAATAATCGGATGTCATACTTTTGAGGGAAAAGAGACAATGCCTTTTACTGGTTTTAATAGACCAGATAGATGAAGGTGAGAGATCCCAAAAGAGCAAAACTACCCTTCAAATTCCCCAGAACAGTCTTTGAACTTGTTTACACTTCTAAAGCCTAAAAAATTTGACTTGCATCTTAAAGTGTTGGCTATTTCTTTGTAAATATGTAAATAGGATAGCACAGAGGCTAGTGGAAGAGTCTTTAAAAGAGGGTCAGGAGACTTGACCCCCAAATTACCCATTCATTGAGAGATCTTGAGTAGGGATGAAAGCTATATATTGTCATATAAAAAACATGATAAATTTAATGGCTGTCATAAATGCTCTATGAAGATTCTCAGAATTAATTTGCTAATGAATTAGCTTTCCTCACCACAGACAGGTTGCTGCACCTTACAGACCTTTTTAAACTTGAAAGGGAGATAGCTTTCCTATGGCTATGACTTGTTTCCATCTCTGTTTTCTCTTCTAGTTATACTGCCTGTCCAAATAAATAACGTCGTTAGTGACATCGATTTATGCCTTTCTAGTAAAAGATTCCTGTTTCTAAGTAGTCTATGCTCCGCTTTCAGAGCATATATTTTCTCAGCTATTGTGTGAGGAAACTGCTAAAATTCCGTGTTAGCTGTACCTGGAGTGCCCCTCAGAGGTCACATGGTTGGAGGAAGACACTTGATTTGGAATCACAACTGCCAGGCACTGGTCTGGGCTCCACCTGCAGCACAAGTCTGAAAAACATCCTCACTTCCCTACAGAAAGAAAAAAGAGACAGATTACAAGTGATTCTTTTCAGGTCCTGGAGGTGGGAGAGAGGACCTCAAACACTTTCATCTTTTACTATTATGATTGTTTTCTCTTGCAACTACACATCAATATGTAATCATTCTGATTTCTTGAAACCTGAGTTTAGACTAAGAAGTAAACTGGTGATCATATTTTACTTTCATGTTGCTCTGATATGGCATCAATCCAGATATCCAAGAACATTTCTAGTTAAAAGAAGAACATAGTTTGATGTGACTATACACATTGTAAGTAGATCAGCCCAAATCTGGAGAATGCTGCTCCATTCTCCTGTGTATGAAGAGGAGTCCTGTGTATGAAGAGACCAATGAAATTTCTTTAGGGGACCTGATGTGAACACCTAAAACATCATTAATTCTAGGAAAAAGACTGCTCTTTTCACACTTCTTCTATAAGCTGTGAAGACTGTAAGTCTAGTACTGTGCCAGGTATATTTTGAAGCCATGGAGATAAGTACCAAATACTACTGTTGTCATGTGGAAAAAGATCACCAGGCCTGTTTCAACTAAGCTATAAAGCAGAGAACTAGGTGAGACTGCTGAGAAAGCAACATAACAGAAACATATTCTATGTGTTTCTCTCACTGGAGATGATAAAAATCCTCTATCAAATAGCCAGGAATCATCTGAGAGGGTAAGAGCAGAGAAGATGTACAACTCAACTAGTCTCATCCATGGGGACTCATCTTTTATTAACATGAGCTTAGCGTTACAGTAAAAAAGGAGAAAAGGATCATTCACATTTTATTTAAAATTTCTCACATTTTTTTAAAGATTTAATTTACTTATTTGACAGACAGAGATCACAAGTAGGCAGAGAGGCAGGGAGAGAGAGGAGGAAGCAGGCTCCCCACTGAGCAAATAGCCCCATGTGGGGCTCCATCCCAGGACCCTAGGATCATCACCTGAGCCGAAGGCAGAGGCTTTAACCCACTGAGCCACCCAGGCGCCCCTAAAATTTCTCACATTTTGAAATTACTGATAAAATGCTCTACCAACTTCTGTAGTAAGATTGACTTAAAGGACCAACAAATAAATTCTCAGCAAGTTTGTGTCTTTTGAAAATGCTAATTAGGTAATAAGTATCTTTACAAAAGTAGAATTTTCTTAAAGACAGTGGGACTTGTGTCTCTGTTCTTCATACAGAACTCTTTGCCACATTTACCTTTAAAAGAGGTATTAACAGGGAACAAATTGTACTTTCCAAGTAAATTTTCTTTAGGACACAGTATTTGATTAATTACTCTGCCTAAAAACATATGTGTGGATATATGTGGGGCCTCAGAAATTATTTGGAAATAATAAATAATAATAATAAATAATAAATGATAAAAAGATACCTTCCTTCACTCTGTTTTTTTAATCCCTGACAGACTCAGGGCTTTTATTGGCTCAAACCTGTATTTTCTTTTTTTTTTTTTTAAGCAACCTAATTAATATTTTTTAAGCTGATGAATGTAAAAAAAAAATCTCAAAACTGGAACTTTTTCCCCATGATACCTAAGGTAGAATTCTGATTTTGCAAAGGGTAGTAAATGCCCCTTGAATGTTGAAGTACACCTAGGAAACAGTAAGTCTTATTAAAGCAATTTTTCTTTCTTTCTTTCTTTTTTTTTAAATTTCACTTATTTATTTGAGAGAGAGTGTGCATGCACACACGAGCATGGAAAAGGGCAGAGGGAAAGAAAGAATCTCAAGCAGACTCCATGCTGAATGCAGAGTCCCATGTGGGGCTCAGTCTCATGACCCTGAGATCATGACCTAAACTGAAATCAAGAGTCAGTTGCTTAACTGACTCAGCCACCCAGACACTCCTTAAAACAATTTTTCTAAAATCTCTAAATCTTTCTAAAGTTGCTGATGACGAGGTTTACATGTTCTGAGAACCAGACTATTGACCTTACAAACCTTTCCCTACCCACCCTGCCTTAATTTACAACTTGAAAAGTACAAAATGTTTTCTGAGTGTGCCCTAGCTTTTCCTAGTACTGGACATCTAGCTTCTACTTACTGTATGAACCAAATTCCCTTTCCCTCTGGCTTCTGGTTGGGTCTATGAAATAGGAGGCATATGTAAGTGATCAGAGGAACATAGACACATCAGATATTTATTTCTTTGGCTAATTCCCTGTTGTTCCTTTGTCAGGCGCCAGTTGATTTCCTCTAACCAGAGCCACACCTCCAGCTGCATATTCCCTCTCCTACAACCACTCTTCTCCATGGGTCTGGTAACCATTCAGCTAGTAGTAGCATTAGCTTAACCAGTCAGCCTCGGTTTCCCCTGGTCCTTACCACATTTTACAAAGAGTTACTTTGTAACACTCTGGTCAGTTTTCCCTTCTGAGGATACCATCCAAACATTGGCTGGTCCCTGATCAGTACATTTAAAAAGATTCCACACAGTAAAAAGAAAACTGCATAGATTTTTTTGCACAGTTAACATAAGAAAGATTATATACTATACCACAAAGTTCAGGTAATAGGACATGGGGTTTCTAATTTTCTCCTTAGTAATTTAAAATTCAGTTTCTGGGCGCCTGGGTGGCTCAGTGGGTTAAGCCGCTGCCTTCGGCTCAGGTCATGATCTCAGGGTCCTGGCATCGAGTCCTGCATCGGGCTCTCTGCTTGACAGGGAGCCTGCTTCCCTCTCTCTCTCTCTCTCTCCGCCTGCCTGCCTCTCTGTCTACTTGTGATCTCTCTCTGTCAAATAAATAATAAATAAAATCTTAAAAAAAAAATAAAATAAAATTCAGTTTCTCTCTCATCTCTTCTCTTTCTTCTCTTCCTCCTCACCTTCTCCTTTTTCTTCCTTCTCCTCCTCCTCATCCTCCATTTTCTTCTTCTCTCTCTCTCTCTTTCTCTCTATCCCTCCCTCCCTCTCTCTGTCTCTATCTCTGTCTCTCTCCCTCTGGTGTTGCTAGATAAATAATCCCTAGGCAGAATTCTCCATTTTCTCAAGTTTTACAAATTTCCCAGTTCCGTATATTAATAACAGATTTTATTAATTCTATTCTTAAGGATGGGTGGGAAGTGGTTTCTTCTAATTTTATTTGCAGAATGCCTGTCACTAAATATTTATAACCACAGAACTCACTATTCTCTTTCTATTTGTGTGGTCTTCAAGTTTTTCATCCTTCTCTAATTTTAGGGCTGTAGGATTCTTCAGCAACTGCTTCTGTGTTATCCTAAGATGTTGTGATGAGAAACTTTGCATCAGAAGAATAATTTTTCCAATTGAGGAACAAGCAGAAAATTATTTCCTTCCCTCCTGCACCACTCTGAAGCACATTGTAACAGCCAAATTCAAACCGCCACCTCCCACACCTGCATCCCTTGGTGAGCAACATAGATGATCTACACTCACTTATTGCAGAATTGTGATTTCCACGTCTATACTGAGTATTTCTGAATCACATTTGTTTCATCTGTAGCTATTTTTAGTGTACTGTTTATTTTTAATATTCTTTTTTTTTTAAGATTATTTATTTATTTGACAGAGATTACAAGTAGGCAGAGAGGCAGGCAGAGGGAGAGAGAGGAGAAAGCAGGCTCCCTGCTGAGCAGAGAGCCCGATGCGGGGCTCCATCCCAGGACTCTGGGATCATGACCTGAGTCGAAGGCAGAGGCTTTAAGCCACTGAGCCACCCAGGCGCCCCTATTTTTAATATTCTGAAATAAACATATTTTAGGTCTGCCGGAAAACAAATTCCAGCAGTTGGTACATATATGTCATGTTTGTTCCATGTCTCCATTCTAAGGGGAACTAAAAGGATTTCTTCCTGCTCTAGCCATAATTTTGAGAAGTTGAGTTGAGTGAGAAGAGGACCTTTGCTTTCTAAAACATACAATGAATCTTACATGATGAACACTATTATTTATGCTTTAGCATCATCAGCTTGTTGGTGCTGTAACCACAGAATTATTTAGATGTCATTCCTCTGATACAAGAGGGGGTTTTCATAAGATAACGGATTCTTATTTACTTCTATTTAAATAAATCATTGTTCAATTCAGAGATGTTTTAGAATAGTTCAGCCTATGGCTTCTTTTATAACATAAGTGTTGAATGTATGGAATATTCAGCAAGGTTGGAAATCATGTAGTCTTGGGGTAAGGATCCAAGAGCCACATAGATTTAAACTACAATCCCTGGAACCAAAATATTCTATGTAATGTATTCATGAGAATAAAACTTCTGTCACAAAATTTGCCCATAAGAGTTAATTGGAAAGCACTGTATTATGTTAGCTAAATAAGCAATTGTGTACTAGTGTGTTCATATGTACAGTAATGATATATTGTGGTAATATATAAGGCAACCCACCAGAAATCCTTCCCACTGGTCCATAAGCAGTAATAAATAAAGTTCTGTCAAGATCAGCACCAAGATGATAGACTTTCTTCCCCATTTTTAATTTTCTCATAGATAATTCTATAATTTCAAGATCAAACACTTCCTTTAGAAGTGATGCTTCTCTTTCTGGACAGTACTTCTCTATGCAGAGATCCCAGAAGAGTGATTTGTCAGGATGCCTTACCACATTCTCAGTTCCCTTTGTTAACCAGGAAAACTGAAAGCCACTTCTTTTGCACACTAATCAAAACTAAAAAAGTTTTACACGCTGTTTGGCAGCATGTTTTCCTTATATTATACAAAACTGAGGGGAAAGTATGACTTTTCAAGGTTTTATGGCTTTACGGTTTTAAGGTTTTAAGGTGATGACTGCAGTAGGAACACCAAGAGTTGCTGCTGGGGTGACACCCCATGACTTACTTCCAAGAGGCAGAGCACACACTGGGTTAGAGTGGAAACTGTGGAGCTGATCTGCCAAGTTCAAGTATTGCCTCTGCCACTTCCTCACCATAGGACCTAATTAAGTTAATTAGCTGCTCTGAGTAGCAGCTCCTCTCTCTTAATTGGGGATGTTTAGAGTACCTATCCCAAAGACTGGTTATGAGTTACCATATTAAACTACTTAAAACACTAGTGCTATATAAGTGCTATGCAACCAGTAAATTCTGATTTACAAGTGTTAATTTCTCTCTTCTACGTTTATAAGATTTGAGTTCTGACAACTTCTACCCAATCATCACAGCAACTAACAGTAGCCAGAGTGCTTCTGCATCTAAATATCTAGGCTTTTGGGTTAGCACCAGAAAATATGATTGGTATTTCTATCATTTTGACAGAGTTTCATATTGCTTTTATGATTCAAAATGGGGACCTTCATTAAGCAGTCAGCCAGATTCTTTTTTTTTTTTTTTAAGATTTTATTTATTTATTTGACAGAGAGAGATCACAAGTAGACGGAGAGGCAGGCAGAGAGAGAGAGAGGGAAGCAGGCTTCCTGCTGAGCAGAGAGCCCGATGTGGGACTCGATCCCAGGACCCTGAGATCATGACCTGAGCCGAAGGCAGCGGCTTAACCCACTGAGCCACCCAGGCGCCCCAAGTCAGCCAGATTCTTGACTCTCACAGTAATTCATCTTGGCATAAATTCTTTAAGTTCCTCCCTTGGTCAAAGTGAAGTCTAAATCATGAGTATACCTGAAATATAAATTCAGTAATGTTCCTCTTCTAGGCCAGCAATATAGATTTTAGGATTATTTCAGCTATCAGAAAAACGACACTACTAAGAAAATGTGTGTGGCTCTTTTTTAATTGTTGTTGTTGTTTTAAAGATATTAAAGAAAAAGAAAAAAAAGAAAAAGGAAAATATTTTCTTTGCCCAACTGTAAGGGAAGAAAAACAGATTCCACGGTGTTCAAAATCTCCCTTTGGAAATATGTGTTTCATGGAGTTAAAATGTTCCAAAGATGTTGTTTTGAGATCATTTGGTCTGTTTTTCATCCTATGTCACACACAAAGAATTCTCCCACATAGGATGAGAAATTGGCCATCAGTTTTTTAAGCATCTGCTTTCAGACATGGCTTAAGCACTTATTTCTTAAAAGTCCCCAAACAGATTCCCAGACTATGTGAAAATCAGATAATTCTTAGAAGATTATAGAGGAGCAGAATCTGGTCTCTCTGGGTCTAACAGCATTTCAATTGTCCTGATGGCTAATTATAAACTTGTTAGGAAATTTGAAAAAAAATGAATTTATCAAGAAATTTTCACTGTTTGGAGACTATCAATAAGCAGAAACATTCTTGGAGATTATTGTATAATTTAATATTTGTAAAAACTCAAAAAATACTTAGGAATCCTATATACCTGGATCATGCATAACTTACTTATGTTTTTGGATTTGTAGTATGTAAGACTTTCTCCTTCAGTAAAAATAATAATTCTGTCAGAAATAACCTTTTCTCCAAAAGCAAAATTAATATATATTCAATCATGAGCACATTATTAAACTTTAAATAATTCAGCTTACATGGTATTATGGTATTGTCAGCAACATTTATTTTACTATTTCTGTGATAGTGCAGCATTTGTCAAGAATTCTGAAATCTTGATATAAAAATTGCTCTACTTTTTGATCTAATAAAAAGCTTACGAAAATAATAAGAGAAATTAGCATTGATTGCTATTTATCACCTGAATTTTGCTAGTTCCTTTGTTGATGTAACAAAATATGTAAAAATTAGTTGCTTACTTCTCAATTAGTTCTATGCAATCAAGTTCACATGAAGCACTTTTAACACTATACTATTTTGCATTAAGTATTTTATATAAAGGTAACACTGTGTTTTCTTTTTTTTTTTTTTTAAAGATTTTATTTATTTATTTGACAGACAGAGATCACAAGTAGGCACAGAGGCAGGAAGAGAGAGAGGGAGGGAAGAAGGCTCCCTGCTGATGTGGAGCTTGATGCAGAGCTGGATCCCAGGACCCTGGGATCATGACCTGAGCCGAAAGCAGAGGCTTTAACCCACTGAGCCACCCAGGCGCCCCTAACACTGTGTTTTCAAGCTTCTAATCATAGCAACAAAAATCTGAAAATGTCATGGCTTAAGAAGAAAGTATTCATCTTTTTAATATTTCTGAATGCAAATACAAATTCACTTTTGCACAGCCTATTTCTGGATACTCAAAATGAAACCATTCTTGAATTATACAAGGATCAACAATTCTCAAAAGCTACAATTACTACAATGACTACATTCCACAACACACACCTATAACTTAAAAAGCTTTAAAGGAGCTAATAAAAAAAGATTATCTCCCAAAGCAAATTCTTATTTGTTCTTCAGATAGCCAAAAAACCAGTTCTGTAGCTGAAAGCTGAACTCTTACAACTGAGTGAAAGGGACATGTCTAAATTACAAATTATCCATATATTTTGGCAACCACTTCTCTCCTCTATCTTAATGGTAGCCATTTTTTTTTTACACTGAAACTCTAAAGCCTGTCATTAATAAATCAAACATTACTACAAACTTGGCATTGCTCTTTCATTTACTGAGTGTCACATAGGTGACTCACCAAAACTTTTGCTTGCTGGTCTAGTGAATGTGAACTAAATCAATGGAATTAAAAAAAAAAAAGTTTATAAATAAATCTGTATGTCCAGTCCTAACGTCCCATATGAACCATAGAATTATAATGGCATTTCAATATCACTACGAGATGTCTCTCCAACCCTAAAATCTATAGTTTAATATCATCTTCTTTTGCAAACCAAATACCTTACTTGTCTCCCAGACATGTGACCTTGATTCTGACTTTATTTTCTTTAACTTACCCCCCTCCTAACTTTCTTATGTAGACTAGTGGAAATGTCTTGTCTTGTCTTCATATTCCCTTTTGCCAATCACTCACAAAGTGAGTTCCCACCATCAATACCTAAATTATACACTCTATTTCACATTTAGCTTATTATAACAGTTTCCTAGTCTACTCCAATTCTAAATCATCAAAATATGACTAATGGGTTAATCGTCACTAAAAACAACTAATATTCAATGTGGCATTCTCTTCTAAAAGAACCTAAATTATTCTCAAGAGGTCAAGATTTGAATTCTTCACACTAGAACAGAAAGTTCTTCATTTACTGTTGCCCCCTTACTTGTCATAATTTACATCTTACTGCTTCTCCCATGGAATTTTCCTTCCAGCTGATCTTTACCTACACACTTAAGAATATACCCTCATCTGTTTGATCATGTCAGTACACCCAACTAACACTCTATCCCTGCTAGTCTGCAGAAAAGTCTGGAACATCTTCTGCCATGATCTTCACCAATGCACAAGCTACTCTCTTTTTAAAAGTCCAGCTTCACATGCACCGTGTTTCTAAGTTCGTCATGTGTTCTTAAGCACTTAATAAGTATTCAGTAAATGTCTATTGTATCAGTCAGGATAAAGTTAATTTTCTGCATTATACCAAAATCTCAGTGGATTAAAATAATGCATATAGAGAGATAACTCACTTAAGCTATATATCAGTTTCAAATCTACAAGAGGACCTGCTTTGCATTACCCTAATTTAGATACTACACTAGAGGAGCTTCTACTATTTGTAATATACCTGTTTCCTTGGTGGAAAGAAAAGAACATGGTGGATCATATACCAGCTTTTATAAACTTCAACTTGGAGTTGAAATACATTACTTCTTTTCAGAGCCCAGCCCTAATTAGAAGAGAGCAAGGTTACAAAATCCTACCATTTGTCCAGACAGTGAAGAACTAGGAATACTGCTGGGTTTCCTTGTGTGCCCTGAGATTATTACAAGATGATCTTAAGTGGGGGATATTTTCTTTCTAGATCTTTACTTTTCCTTGCCTGTGTAATGATACAGAGTCAGTTTCTTTCTGGCCTCCTCAACAGGAACCCTTACATTATGCTCAGATCTCATATTCATACCTTGAAGCTTTGAACCTATTATAACACTGAAATTATCAGAGATCCAGTCATTCAACAAGTAAGCAGCCTATTATACCTGGTTCTTGACTTTTTACGCTTCTTCTTAGAACTTTGAGTGAAGAGTCTGTGGCATTCTTTAGCACAGTTAACCCTCTTTCCAGGTGCATGAAAGAACTGTACTTCCTGAGGCCACATGACTGGTATTAGCTAAAAACTTTTGATCTGAAGTGGTATGTTTCCCTACCGGACCAGACTATACAATTGCTGATGTAAGATCCTCTAGAACTCTTCTAGAACTTGACCTGGATGTCAGCACATATAAAGGTGGTGGCTTCCATGTAGCCTACATCTAGAATGAGCACAGACACCTTATTAACCTACAGTGCACATGTAGTTGAGCAGGAAATAAGCTTTCATTGTTTTAGACCCATACAGATTGGAGTGGCTTATCAACAGCATAATCTCGGCTATACTGACTAATACAGAGTTTATACAAGCTGTAGCTCAGACGCACAGTCTAAAGGTTTTTCTCTTTCTCATGGAATGTTGCAACCGGGAGCTGAATCTAGCTCTGGTCTCCTGCTGGGCATGACGAGTTTGGGATCCTGTTTCCCTAAAGAGTTGAACTCTGGCTGCCTTGTTTGCTTTTGGAGTCAGATCCCAGTAAGCCCGGGCGGCAGCTGTGTGTTTCTATTCCATTCCTGCTCCATAAAGATTCTTATCTTGTTTATGAATACTTCTTTTGATGTTTTAAACTTATTTTACCTGTCACTGCCCTGTGCTTGGCATGGAAAGGGTATGTGGTAAAACAGGCTTTCATGGTGTGCCACTTTCTCCTCCAATGATTATGACTTTTTAAAATATCAAGTCCTCATGTCAAGCCAATTATTTATTAATACTATGATAGGAAAAATATAATTCAGGATCCAAATCAGGATTTCTCAACCTAGATATCATTAATATTTTGGATCAGATACTTCCTTGGTTTGGGGGAATGTGAGGGTGTCTTGTACCTTGTGATATATTTAACAGCATCCCTGGCCTCTACTCTACTAGAGTCCAGGAGCTACCCACACACACATGAGCTGTGACAATCACAAATGTCTCCAGTTATTGTCAAATGTTCTTTGGGGATGGGGACAAATTCACTACCAGTTGAGAACCAATGAATCAAGGCAAAAGAAGAATGAAAAAATGCACCAAAAAAAATTATTTGGGTAATTATTAAGGATAAAGTCTTTATAGGTAATTTTTGGAGATGTACAGATTTAGCTTACAGATCAGGTGTGTATGTGTGTATACTTACTAAAAAATATTATATTACCATTTCATCAAATATTTTACAAAGAGAACTATCACTAACCATTCAATGTACTGTGTGTTAGGTACCTTATGAATGCCGGAGAGAGTGCTTATGGCACATGGGTATCAGCTAGTGTCTTTCAGTCCTTGATTATGGTCGGCAACTCATCTCACTTTTGTTGAGACTTTCCTATTTCAGCACTGACTATCCACATCCTGAGAAAGGCCTTGGTATTGGGCCCCTAGATGGTTGGTGACCCTACAATTAGATTAAACAACACTCTCAGTTTACACCTTGTGGCCAGCCCATGTCATACCTAAGAATTCTGCTAAATCCAGAAGGGTATTTCTCTAGCCTCTCCTTGCTCTTATTTCCTGTTTTCCCTGAATTTTTATTTTTTTCTTTTTTATCCTGAATCTTGAAGCTCTTCATTCATCTCCTTGCTGGCAGTTAAACAAATGTGGACTTCATATTCCTTCATCATAAAAGATGAAGAAAACATTCCAAAAGGCCTTTTGTGTGTGACGGAATCTACCAAAGATTTTAGAGATTACCATACCACAGAAACACTGTCCAAAATAGAATATCATCTCTTCGGGATCCTAAAATTTCCAAAGCAAATCTACCATGTTGCACATCCATGTTTCTCCCATATTCTCTCACCCCCTCCACCACAACCACTCCCACACCCTTCTCTTTTCTCTCTCCTTCTTTCTGTTTATTCTTGATCAGAATAGCTTAGCTCTTGGATTTATTTCCCTAACTTTAGGATCTCATCTCTTTCTCTCAGTAATTTTATCAGTGTTGTTTCTTTCTATGCAAAGATGATTATCTTTCTCAGATGAATCCTGGAAAGTATAGTAAGGTAAAGTTTCTTTGACCCCATCAAAATGGGAGGGGGATTTGGAGGAGAAAGAAGAATGTGTTCTCTCTGGGAGGTGGCAGAAGACTTTTATGCCGAGAGAGGAGACAGGAAAAGAAAAGGCATGGAAATGAAATTATAGTGGGCAATTTGGAGAGACCAGCAAGTAGTCAAGTATGGCTTAAGAGAAGAATCTGTGGAAGAAGATAAATTAAGATTAGACTCGGAATACCTTAGGGAGAAGTGTAAATGCCCAGATACAGACATGAGAATTTATCCTACAGGAAGTAAAAAGCTAGTAAGTGATTTAAAGCAATGAAGTGATATAATTAAAATGAAACTTTATATATTAAGTCATTAAGCAAATATTTTCCCTTTTAATTATTTCAGTCCTATATTAATTTCTCATTCATTAACCTAAAATATAATCTTACTATTCAACTTAATAATCGTACAGAAGTCTCCATGTTAGAGATTGTACTCTCCCTTTTGGTCTCTTTTCATTATCTAGAGGACTTTTAAACTGACAGGAAAGGCAAATTAATGATTTCCATTGAATGATTTTCATGAATTAATGTTATCGGGATACTTACTGCCCAATACATTGTTTATTTTTATTTGAAAAGTGCTGTTGTTAGACACCCTTTAAAAAATGCAATGAAAAAAAAGATTTCTAAAGTGGCAAAACCACTTTAATTTTTATTTTTTCTCTGTAGATAAGCAGATATTTTCCCAGTATAAATATCCCACCTAGAGGATATTTTAAAAATATGCCCTAGGATATTTTCCTAATCCCACCCAAAAGGGTGGGATATTCAGAAAACTTTATATTTTATATACTCTTAGGCTTTTGGAGGCAATATTTAGTGACATTTTAGATTCTTCCTTGACTATGTCAGATGGGAATTCATTCAGAAATAACTGAAACCACTTTTTGTCTATAAATTCCCAAGTGGATTTCAGAAAAGTTATTTGAAGCCTGTTGAATCATCAATGAATAAAGGTTATTGTTCCTCTCTGATTTTAGTTCTTTGCTAGTGTTGACATGAAAATAGTTTTTGCTGATTTTTTATACCATTGTGTAGAACAGCTTCTCTCCTGTTCTTGGTGATCCTTAGTGATATAACAGACATCCATCCCTGAAGTCTGAGCCCTATACAGACTAGCCCATCATTATTGCTCCATTTTTTCTGTTTATCATTAAAGTTGTACAGTTAGCAAAATAGTACCCAAGTCGATTACCTTGGTTGAAACTTATTTCACGTGGTCCCCATCGTGTAGCTGTAGCCCTACATGGTGATCAGGATCAAATGTCCTTTCTAAGATGGTAAGACTCCTTTCTCATTCCTGGTCTCACAACACGAGGAGCCCAAAGTGACCAGGTTGCTACTGATCTTTATGGTTAAATGGAACTCCTTTTGTATCTCCTGACTAAAGCATGTTCCTGCTGCGAACCAGTACATCTAAGTCCTCACAGTTCAGAGCTGTAGGAATGGAATTCACAAATTCCCTAATAATGTATTTTCTCTTTCCACCACTTAGACTGGGGAGCCAAGTATTCTACCCATTGAAGACACAGAAACACAGAAAAGTCTTTTAGAGTAGGCACAGCATCCTGGTAGATGATACTGAATCCTGTCAGGTTACCTCCTCCAAGCTGAGGCTTTAGATGTGTTTTCTCCACTTTTCGTGGTCGTTTTATTAGGCCAGAAACCTCTGGATAGTATAGTACATAATAGAATCAGTGAATCCCATGTTCAAGCTCACACCTGCACTTCTTTTGCTATGAAGTAGTACCCTGTGCTCTTAGACTGTATAGTCTTCAGGTTCTGGGAAAGTATTGTTGGCTAAGACTCGGTAGTCAGAAAGTACAAACCCACAATGCAAATATAAGGCTATTCTATCAAAACCAATCGCAGTTGCTTCCTGAGTGGGAAGGTGTTCCCTGTTGTCACCATTTAGCTAATTGGTAACCTCAAAGTTCTGTTCCCTGTTGGGGCTCATCATTGGGCTCCATCACTGGAGTGAAGCAGTGACTCTCTTTCTGCAATACTCCTAGCAGCCTTTTTGCACTTTGGCCCAGGGAGCTGCTTCAAAACTATTGCCTCTGTGTGAGCAGGCATCAGATCCTCTTTGTCTTAAAATCTCCAAACTTGTCTGCTCATTTATCATCTTCTTGGAGTGTACATTGATAAAGCCTACTTTTTAATTGTCCTTCTCTCCAGTGATTACTTTTCTCTTTCTTCTTGAAGGATTTGTTTTCTCTTATTTATATATAAGGGAAGGGTAGGGAATGGGGAATAGATTACTGGCTCATCCTAAATATACAATGTTCTGTAACCTAGTCTTTCTTTCATCTAGACCATGGCTTTTGAGTGAAAAACCAAGAATTTGATTCTGCTAAGACAGAGCAGCCTCATGTCTTTCAACCTGAATTGAATACTTTAGTTAAAGAGATAAGACAGGTAAGAAAACATATAGTTTAATATTTCCAAAAGCTATACCTCTCAATAATGTCTATCAGAATTCAATGCTTAGTCAAGAACTCTGTTACATAATTTCTGCTTTTCTGGTGAATTTAGCCTGGCCACTTATTTTTTATCAAACTTAGTCACTCATATGTCAAATGAAAAGGTTGGTGTAGATGATATCCAAAGTCCCTCTGAACACTAAAATTCTTTGCTTCTGTGATGATATATTTAAGGTTACTCAGTATTCTGAAGGGCCACTTTAATGGGCACTTTAAAATGAAACAAAATGGCTTATGTTCTTGTAGTTTTTAATTTCATGACTGCCTGTGGGTTTTTATGAATACGCTTTTTCTTTGTTAGAATTACAAATGATTATAATTTTATATTACTTTCAGGCAATTCCACTGCCCTCAAAATTTTTCATGACCTACCATTAAAAAAAAAAACAAAAAACAAACAAACAAACAAAAAAACCCTAAAACATTACCAATGCACAAAGCTCTGAGAGTTTTTCTCTTTGAAGGAGGCCAGATAAATAAAATTCTATGTGGTCAATAATTCCAAAATCAGCTATAAAGAAGTCATATTTCAAAATAGTACCTTATTCAGTTACTTGTTTTGAATATCTTGGAGACCAGCCCTGCTTTTGTTGACAGTATTTCTGAGAATGTTGACATTCCAGCAGCAGCACCCATCAATTTGGGGGTAAGTGTTTGGAGTATGGGATAGTGTAAGGATTGTAACTCACCCTCTACAAGATCTGCTGAACTGGTTTTACCTGATTCTAGTTCTTATGAAGTTTTGAAGGGAAAGCCCAAGTGTCAGCCTTGAGCAAAATGCTAGGGTTGAACTATAAAGCCTTCAAAAACATATAGAATTATAATTAGTGATGATGAGTGAAATTTTAAGTGGTTGAAAGCTCACTTTGTATAAGCAGGTTAAAACCTGACTTGATTTATGCCATTTCTCTTGAATATAGCCAGAAAATTTTACAATGTCAAATTTCTGTTAGCACGTCTACTTTTGCTGCTTGCTGGCCAGAGTTGGCAAAATTTCAATGAGAGATCTGCCTAAGTCCAAAAGTTGTCCCTGAGACCACAGTAACAAAATGCAATGAGAGGGATGCCTGGATGGCTCAGTCAGTTAAGCATCTGCCTTTGGCTTAGGTCATGATCCCAGGATACTGGGATTGAGCCCTGAATCGGGCCCCTTGCTCAGTAGGGAGCCTGTTTCTCCCTCTCCCTCTGCCTGCATCTCACCCTGCTTGTGCTCTCTCTCTCTCTCTCTCTCTGTGTGTGTGTGTGTGTCAAATAAATAAATATAATATTTTTTAAAAAGAAAGAAATGTAATGAGACTGTGCACTGTGTTCTCCAAGGGATGGCAATATAAAAATTTAAGAGTAATAACAACAAAAAGTTGACACTGTTTATTTGCTTTTATTAGTAAAAATAATGAAAACTTGTCAATTGGGCCTGAGTGTTTTCCTCACTTGAAAGCCTCATCAACTGTCATTTGACAGACTAATATCCTGGGTTAATTACTCCTCCATGTCCTATCCACATTTGTTTTTCTGTCCAGACCCTATACACCTCCTTCTCTTCCCCTTCATCTCTTTCTCTTTTCTCTGTGTGATAAAGTCTCACTCATCCTTCAAGACTGGTCTGGAAATTTGCTTCTGGCAGGTGACAACTTTTCTGAACAGACTTCATCATTTTTCCCTCACTGTTTTCATAGTATTTTATACCTATTTTGTAAAAATTATCAACTCATGCTATAATACTTTTTTTCTTTTCTTTCTCACCAGACTGGAAATTTATCAAAGATAAAGCCATGTCATTTCCTGCTTTTCCCATTGTATCTTGAACCCAGCCACCACTCAAAGTGATGAATGAGTGAATAATTCTTTCACAGGAAAGTTTGCTTGTCTGATCAAATACTAGTTCTGCACATTTGTAGGAAAATGGTTAGTTTTGATAGAGTACTTAGTAACTATAGTAGTTCCCTGCATAGCCTTAGGACTGGAAAAGAAGAAGGAACAGAAAAATGACAGATGTTATACTATATTTCCTTCAGTTTAAATGTATTCATGAGTGGGGGAATAGCTCAAGAGCATGATTCTTGAATTTGGTATAAGCCACAACCAAAGAACACAGCACAGAAATAAATCTATATAGTAAATCTATAACATTCAGTTCAATTCTTTCTTTTAGAGATAACTTTAAAGCTTATTTAATTTATTGATTTTCACACTGTTTTCCTTGGAAGACCTATAAAGATGGCTCAGGAGTCTCCAGAATGTGCTGAGCCTGACCACTGTATGGATATCTATGCTCCTACATACATTTCCAAAGGAGAAGTCAGCTTTCATTAATGTATTTTGAATGTTAGCTTGGGCCTACCTCCCACATGAAATCTAACTAAAATTGGCCCAAGCCCACACCAAATCAAGAGATGCTGGGTCATTTAAAATCTGTTAAATATTTTTTTAAAATCCCCAGGGCCATCTCTGTCACTTGGCTCTTTAGTATCTATATGTTGTTTCTGACCTCCATATCATAGTAACAATTACTGATTTTTACATTTAAAACACACACACACACACCACATACGCACACACTTCTCTTTTCTTCTTTAGCCTGAAAATAAAATAGCTCCTGCACAATAACATGTGGAGTAGTCATCATCTCTATGATTTGTCAAAGTGAGTCTAAATTAGTTTAGGCTGGGTACAACTGGGGGATCCTGTTTCATTTGTGTTTTATAGTATGTTACCATTTATAGTGTTCTGACCTGCTTAATTATCTTAGTAACCCCAAGAATACTAGTCCTTATCTATAGCCAATGAATAGATAAAGAAGGTGAGGCATTAAAAGACCAAGAAGATTGCCAAGGCATGTAATGGTTAATTCTGTATGTCAACTTCACTGGGCTAAGAGATGCCCAGATAACTGGTGAACCACTTCTGAGTGTATCTGTGAGGGTGTTTCTGAAAGAGATCAGCCTTTGACTATGTCAACTGAGTAAAGATCACCCTCACCAATGCACTGAGCTTCATTGAATCTGTTGAGGGCCTGAATAGAACAAAAAGGCCAAAGAAGGGCAAATTATTTTTCTCTGCTTAAGCTGAAATACTCATCTCCTCCTGCCCAGGGTTTTAGAGAACCTGGCGCTTGAGCTTTTATACTCTGACCAGGACTTATGCCATAAGCACCTGAATTTCAGGCTTTCAGACTCAGCCTGATTATACCAGTAACTTTTCTTGATTCTCTAGCTTGCAGGTGGCAGATTGTGGGACTTTGTCTTTTCCATAAGTATGTGAGCCAATTGCTATATAAGAAATGTCCTTTTCTACATTATCCATTTCTAAATATATCCTATTGGTTCTGTTTCTCTGGATAATCCTAATACATGGCACATCTGCAATCTCAACTCCAGTCTCTTGGAACCCCCACACAAAGCCAATGATGACAGTGGGATGATGTTAACATAGAATGGTCTTTAAGGACTGGATTTACTGATATGCATTCCTTTTGTCCTTTTTAGCCAAATGGTTTCTTTGTTTTTCTTTCTCCTCTTACCCCTTTTTTCTTTTTTAAGGTCGGTCACTTAAAGCATGGTGGGAGGCAAGAAGAAGAGTAGAGGGAGAAAATCATCTGCTGAACCTCGATATTCATCTAGCAGTGGGATATACACTAAGCAGGCTTCTAGTTGCATTATTTTGAGATATGAAAGTTAGGTATTAGTAATACATAATGGGTCCTAAGGAGGTGTCCCTAGGGGTTGACCCCAGCTAGTAATTCCCTATGGGATATCCATTATTAGCAGACACAACAAATGCATGATTTTCATTGTCACTAATACTACCTACAATATAAACCTATAGAAAAAAAGGACTTAGGAAGAGAAGAGTTATTTTTTTAATGTATACTGCTTAAAAAGTACTAAGGTAATGTATAAGAGATATTATCTTTTTAGAATAAATTCATACAGAAAATTGATGTAGTATAACTTCTATCACTTGTTTTGAATCAAACAGTTTTTTTTTTTTTTTTGGAAGTATGTCCATTGAAGATTTGTTGAGCAAAAAAGACACTGACCAAATTCAACTCAGATTCCAGTTCATTGTCCTGATGCTCTTAAGTTAGGTACTGCTTAGAGGATACATGAACTAATTTTTTATTTCTTATTTTTATTTTTCACACAGATAATCCCTACTTAAATAAAAATAATATATGCTCATTTAGAAAATTAAAGATTTTATTTGTCAGAGAGAGAAAGAGCAAGCGAGCACAAGCAGGGAGAGCAACAGGCAGAGGGAGAGGGAAAAGCAGGCACCCCACTGAGCAAGGAGCCCGATGTGGGACTCACTTTCAGAACCCTAGGATCATGACCTGAGCCAAAGGCAGATGCTTAACTGACTGAGCAACAAAGGCATCCCATGCTTACTTATTATTTTAAAAATCAAACTATATAGATTAATAGTAGAGGGGGAAAAAATCAAAAGGTATGCCTACTTCTCCCCAAGTCCATATTTTTTTTCCATATGGAAGACTTTAGTAAGAGTTCAGAAAATTTTATAAAGTCATTTTCTTTTTTCAAGGTTGATTCTGGGGGCAAGGAAACTGGCTCAGGGATCCCCAGACTATATCATCTCTCATACCAGAATCCTCTGTTTTTTTCCTTAGGTTTGCTTTTTGAGGTGTATGGCTTTCATTTGTTCACATTTCCTTATTTATAGCTGCTTATGATGGAATTTCATCCCTTTTTCTTCCTCTCTTCATTTAAAAACTATTTGTTCATTTTATTAGTAGGAGGGAGTGTGATTTTATGCTGCTGTGTAACTTAGCTAGTAATCCAAAAGCCTGTGTTTGATTTATAAAGCTAAATGTGAGGTGGATTGATATTTCTGAAGAATTTTGATGCATGGTCTGCCTCTTCAGGATTTGAGATTGATATGGAATTATTAGGAAAGGGAAAAAAAGTTACATTTTGTTTCAAACTAACTCCTGATTATCTGGAAGAACACAGAATTTATCAAATCAATCTTGGACTCCTTTGTCAAGTTCAAACATGATTCGCTTTCAGAGTTAACCAGTACATAAAGGATATTCATGAATAGAGTTTCACATATTACTTTGTAGGGCCTATGGTGAATGTGGCAGATCCAGGATGTGAAGAAGTTCTGGCTCAGCTGCTAGGAATCCTGTCATCAAGTGTCTTTGGCTTTCAACCCCTTTAGGAGTTGCCTCACCTCCAGAGAAGCACCAGAGTCATGCCTCTTTCCCGAGTGGCCATGTTCAATGATCTGTATGGAAGAGCAAACCCCTAGCCATTTCAATCCAACTGAGAACAACTCTAAAGAATCATTCTAGCTAGAGAACATTTAAGAGGGTTGGTGAAACCTGTGCTTGGCTCTGCTGCTCTGCCCATTACTGGTCTCCTTCTCCTTCCTCCACAGGTGTTGATCTAAGGATACACCTTAATATACATCCTGGATACCAAATCCCCTCTCAAGATTTGCATCCAGGGAAATCATCTGTGGTAGTAGCCATCACAAGTTTTCACATCAACATCTATTCTATCCCTATCCCACGATGTTGCAGCATTTCTTTTGGTGACATAACCTGAATACTCAGTATCAAGGTGTTTATCTAAGACAGGGTATTCTTACCTAACTTGCCACAAAGGTTCGGATAATTCACGGCTAGCAAATCAGTACATTACAATTACTTGATCATAAGGAATGACTCAGGGACAGTCCAATCAGTGTGAATTTCAGGACTTTGATACTTACAGGAAGAAATGTTGCTACTCTTCATTGATGTGAACCATATTGCTTTCAGCGGCTGCTAGTATCTCATCTTCCAACAGTCATGGAAACCAACTCAAAGATGAAGCTAACACACAAAGGAAAAATCTGAAGCAGATATTGAGAAAATGATCCAGGACTGGATGGAACCATGACTGAATGTTAGTATGGGTGCAGATGATTCATCAGGGTGGCAGTCTTTTTCTGCTAAGAACAACCATTCAGAAACAGCAAATTAAAGGACTCGGAGGACTCGGAGATGGTAAGGATTTTAGCCTGATCATAAGATAGTTCATGAAACAAACTTATTAGTGTTCAGGATAATGCATCATTCACGTATTACTTGAAAGTCAGTTAGATCTACATTTTAAAAACAGGGGGAAAAAAGGAGATAATGGATATCTCAAGCACTTTGGCCACACGTATTTATACTTGGTTGTAATTGTATTGCTTTTAGCTTGAAGCCATTGCAAATGCATGGTGATTATATTGGTGAGGTAATGGGAATATTTTAACATTCTTCCTCTTTACCTATTAAAATGAACCAGGGATTACCAAAAAAAAAAAAAAAAAAAAAAAAAAAAAAAAGCTTACCACACAAAAATGAAGTATGAGTATATTATGGTAATGTTTGGGTGGTTTAGTGACACTAGAACAATGCAGAATGTGTCATTTTCATTCTCAATTGAACATCACTTAAATGGAAACTTATTAATAGGTTTCTACATGGAAGAATGAGGAATACAGATATAGACTTGGGACCTTACTCTACTTGTGGGTACATTTTGCAGTATTATATTTTTAACCTTATTCTGTCTCATTTATTGCAAGGAAATGTATAATACAAAGGGAAAATACTGGTTGCTTAATAATATTCATCTGAAAAAATTCAGCTGACAAATTAGTATATTTCTGGAAATCCAACTCAAAATTATGTATGTAAATGAACAAAGAACAGAAAAGAGACTAAAAGTAAGAAGAAAATAAAAATATTTACTTATTCTTGAGTGTGTTCATATGTGTGAGAAACTAGCTTAAGATCAAAGAAATCTGAAAAAGACAGTATAACAGGGAAACACTATTAGTTGTGGCCCAGTGACCAACAGCAGTGATAAGAGCTATAGTTCTTCTCACTAATTTCTCAAGATTAAAAGTCCCAAGAAAGCTGAAAAAAACCCATTGGTAAATTTCATACAAAGATGTGATTCTGAGTGGTGCAAGGGGGTGGATTGTTAAGGGTGCTATGACTCTCACCTAGTTCTTCCTTTTAGAACAAAGAACTTAATCTTCCATGTTCTCAGGGTGCTTCATACAGAGATCTCTCAAATCTCAGCCTTTTTCTGGAGATGCTTTGTAAAAGAGAGCTGCTTCGCCCAAGGATACAGCCTCTTCCCCAGGAACTCACATTCAAAGACAAATCAGCCCAAGGGTGTAAATCCCAAATCTCCCTTGACCCAACTCATGGAAACTCTGAAGGACCTTTCAAGCTTTAGATCTCCCTCTCCAGATCTGTTGAGGCTTTTGTTGAGACTGCAGCATAGATCACTTTTCCCTTTGCCCAGTTCCGCTTTCTCCTCTTCCTATCTATATGTGTTGGTTGTGGGAACACTCCTTAATAACTCTCCTGTGTGAACTCCTCCATCTCAGAATTTGTTTCTGGGGAACTCAAACTCCACTAGATACTTAACTAGGGAACAGAAAAACCTAGCCACTCTCAGAGAAACAGGACAAATAGGAAAAAAATGAAATACATATTTAGCAATCTGCAAACAGAAGCAGGTGGCATAACCACAGAAGTCGAGCAGGGAATTGTTCCTATACATTATAAAAGTCCAACATTTATACCAAGGGGGGATTCCATTTCAAATCTAAGACTAAAAAGCATTTTCTATCTTTTTCCTTTTTGTTACATTGAATCAGAATTTATTGGTAGTGTTGGGAAAATAATAGAGTCATATCTCACACAGGATTTCTTCTATATTCATCTAACTATCTGGGAGTCCTTTTATAAAACAAAACAAAACACCAATTCTGTGTTGCCCCAACAGGCAAAGGAATGCACAATCCAACACTGTGGTATTAAAAAGTAATTAGAAATAGTTTCAGTTATTTTCCCTAAGCATTGTGTGTAGGATTAAAAAAAAATCTTATCTTGAGGCACTATTAAGTATATAAACATAATAAATTTTCAAAGTTTTCTGTAAGTGAAAATAATTATAACTGTTTCCATTTGATGGATATTAATTTTAACTAAGTAATAATGATCTGATCTGTAGAAATCTGGCCATCATGCATTTTCATGAATGCTCAAAGGTTTATTTTAGATTTCATTTGGATTCCAATGAAATAAATTATAAAACATCATTATAGAAAATTCAATTTATTTTCTTCAAGTAGTTTACTTGTTTTTGGGGGGGGGAATGCCTGGGTGGCTCAGTGGGTTAAGTGTCTGCCTTTGGCTCAGGTCATTATCCCAGGGTCCTGGGATCAAGCCCCATGTAGGGTTCCCTGCTCAGCAGGTAGTCTGGTTCTCCTTCTCCCCATGCCCTTACTTCTTGCTCTTGCTTTCTCTCTCTCCCAAATAAATAAAATCTTAAAAAAAATTATTTACATTTGGTACCAAAAAATAAGCATTTATAATTCAGCTAGTACAAAGTTTCTTTGTTATCGACTAAAATTTAAAAAGAGATTTCTTGTGATTTGCCATTTGATATTTAAAATTAGTTCACCAATATAGTAATACTTTGTTTTATTAAAAAGTTAGTTGAAGGGATGTCTTTGTGGCTCAGTCATTAAGCATCTGCCTTTGGCTTAGGTCACGATCCCAGGATCCTGGGATCAAGCCCCATACTGGGCTTCCTGCTAGGTGGGGAAACTGATTCTCCCTCCCCTACTATCTATGCTTGCATTCCCTCTCTTACTATGTTTCTCTCTGTCAAATAAATAAATAAAATCTTTAATAAATTAATTAATAAAAAATAAAGTTATTTGAAGCAGAAATTTATAAAGTAATTAAGAATTTAATTAGCTTTCCATATGCAAATCTGATAAAAACACCATGTGAAATATGATTGCAAATTTCCTTTGGCATGTTAAGAAATCTTACACACAAAATATATAACATTATTTAGTATGTGGGAATTCACATCCATGGTGTTCAAGTGCAGGAGGTATATCTGTACAATCCTTTGTATTTCTAGTCTTCCAGGAAGTGATCTTAGACTTTGGTATAGAGATATCATAAGGGTGACAAATAAAAATTGTTTTATACTATATACTTACAAATTTGCAAACATTGTATAAGAATTCTTATTGCTCCACATTCTCTGCAACACTATTTTCTTCCAAGGTTTTATTTAAATTCTAGCTAGTTTGCACACAGTACAATATTAGTTTCAGGTGTAAATTTTAGTGATTCATCATTTACATTGCAACATTATTTATTGTCAGTTATAAATTTTTGCCAATTTGGTGGGTAAAGAATCATCACCATATTTTATATTTCTTTCTTCTCATACTGAGGTCTGACATATTTTTATGTTTGTTTTCATTCATATTTCATCTTTTGTTGAACATTTTTCCTTGTATTTTCCCATTTTTCTTTTTTTTAACTTTTTAGTTATCGAATAATCAGAGTTTTTTATCTAGGCTGCTGTTATTTCTTTTCTGTTGGTTATATATGGCTTGTCTTTACACTATTTCCTTAGCAACATCATTTGATGGTAAGAAACATTTTATTTATTTTTTAAAGATTTATTTATTTGATAGAGGAAGAGAGTTGGGGGCAGAGGGGTAAACAGAGAGAGGAAAGAGAATGCCAAACAGATTCTACACTTATTGTGGAGCCCAACTCAGGGCTCCATCCCAGGACTTGGAGATCATGACCTGAGCTGAAACCAAGGATTGGATGCTTAACTGGCTCTGCCACCCAGGTGTCCCAAGAAACATTTTATTTTAAAATAATTTCAAATTTACAGAAAAGTTACAAGGATAATATACTGAACTTCCCTGTATGTTTATCTAATTTTTCTTTTTTTTTTAAAGATTTTATTTATTTATTTGACAGAGAGAAATCACAAGTAGGCAGAGAGGCAGGCAGAGAGAGGAGGAAGCAGGCTCCCTGCTGAGCAGAAAGCCCGATGTGGGGCTCGAACCCAGGACCTGGGATCATGACCTGAGCCGAAGGCAGCGGCTTAACCCACTGAGCCACCCAGGCGCCCCTGTTTATTAATTTTTCTTTAGCACTCTCTGTATTGATACACATATTATTAGTATTATTACTGCCAAAACATTTGCAACTGCAAAGCTATATAATGCATAACAGTGGGGTTCATTATTCACCCAGATCACAGTAAAAATAGTGCCTTTTCTAGCTGTGAGATCAGTATTGCTGAGTATGTTAAATTTCCTTCCCATGTAGACTCTTGTCTAGATTAGTAACTGCTTATTCTAGTACAACAGAAAAATGAATGATCTGATGCAATGCCAGCCTGTAACCTAATAGGGAATTTGTACCTACTCACAGCCATGGATCTACTAGGTACTCAGAATAGCTAGAGGCAGGGTGACCATCTTAAGAAAGCATCCATGGGGCACAGGCTAAAGAAAAGAAGCAAACAGCCACTGTAGGAAAGCACAGTGCCTACATCTTTGTCTATTTCTGCTACGGAACAAAGGCCTTAAGCCACTGGAAGAAAGTCAAAAAGACAATCCCTTAGGACCCTGTGAGAAATAATACCAGTTATGGGAAGGAAGGAGTAAAATACTCTCAGTCCCTGGGGGAAAGGCAGGAATATATGTTGGGTCAACCCTTGCAGCTTGAGACAGGGCAAAATCACTGAGAAGCCCAACCCTCAAGAGTATATAGTGTCTAAGACTCAAGTTAATCAGAACAGAAAACAGCTCCTCTACTACCACACATGCAAACTCTCCATCACCAACAATACAAGTTCCAAGTAAGAGCGGAAAAGGGGCAAGAGCTTGGAGAGGAATTCTCTGAGGCACAGAGCCAAGAAAAGCCTGAAATCATCGAGTTGAAGAGATAGTCAGAAAACATCTCAGGACAACAGCCCCACAGCAAGAGAAGGTACTGCTAGAGGTATCTGAAGTGTGTGGTGCACCGAGGAAACCACAGAAACAAACAAACCAAAAACCCAAGCCCAGTTTGACCACTAATTAGATTTCCTAAATACTCCCATAAATGTTCACAGAAGAAAAGGGGTACCCATATTTAGGCATAAAGTCTTTTATCTCCATCTCTACTGTCCTGCATGAAATGTCTGGTTACATTAAAAAATTACAAGATAGGCAAAGAAGTAAGCGATAAACAAAAGCAATCGTCAGGACCAGATTCAGTTATGCCACAAATTGATAAATCCTGGAATCATCAGACATGTAGTTTAAAATAACTACTATTAACGTGGTAAGGCCTCTGGTATAAAAGGTGGACAATATGGATTACCAGTGGAAAATGTCAGCAGAGAGATGGAAACTGTAAGAAAGGATCAAATGAAAATGCTAGAATAAAAACAAAACAAAACAAAACAAAAAACAGAATTAAAGATGAGGAATGCCTTTGATGTCACATTAATAGATTGGCACAGCTGGGGACTTAAACCAATAAACTTGAAAATAGATCAATAAATTACTCAAAGGGAGACACCAAAGAGGAAAAATGAAAGTAAAATTTTACCAAAGAAGAAGAGAGGATCCAAGAACTGTGAGATAATACTAAGTGACCTAACATTCATGCTGGAATGAATGTTGGAATCCCAGAGAAGAAAAAGATAGAAGAAATATTTGAAAAATAATGGCTATGAATTTTCCAAAAGTTAACAACAGATATTATGCCACAGCTCCCAGGATCTTAAAGGATACAAATAGGACAAATATTAAAACAAACAAAAACCTAACAAAAAGAAATCTAGGTGATCTTCTCCAAACCAAAGAGAAAGAAACAAATTTTAACAATAGAGAAGAAAGACACATCCTATATCACAGTACAGTAGATTTCAAATCAGAACCCCTGAAGCCAGAAAACAATAAAGTGATATCTTTCAAGTGCTGACAGAGAAAGAACTTTCAATGCAAAATTATATGCACAATAAAAACATACTTCAGAATCAAAGAAAAAATAAAGCTGCTCTCAGATAAACAAAAACTGAGTGAAAGTATCATCAGTACAACCCAGAGTTGATAGCACATGTCAAACCAAACTATATGGTAATAGAGAGGGAGAAATTGGGGGTAGAAATTTTCCTCAACTTACAGTGGGGTTATAATCCAATAAACCCTTCATTAAGTAGAAGTATCATAAGTTGAAAATGCATTTAATACATTAACCCACAGAACATCCCAGTTTAATTTCTCTTAAACTCTCTTAAATTCTCTAACTTCTTTAAATATCCCTTACATCAGCCTACAGTTGGGGAAAATCATCTAACATATAAGGCCTATTTTACAGTAAAATGTTAAAATGTCACATAATTTATTGAATACTGCACAGTACAGAATGACAGTAAGAATATCAGGTGTTCAGCCTTGTGATCAGGTGGCTGACAGGGAGCTATGGCTTTCTGCCACCATCCAGCATGAGGAGAGAGTCTCCTACACTTTGTAACCAGGTGGGAAAAGATCAAAATCAAAATCTGAGGTATGGTTTCTACTGAATGAGGATCACTTTGGCACCACCATAAAGTCAAAAAATGTTAAGTCAGACCATTCTAAGCTAGACACCATCTGCGAACTGTTGTAAGTTTCTTCTACATAGGAAACTATATAACATGATTTGAATGTATACTCAAATTAAAGATAAACATTTTAAGTCTGAGAGCAACTGCTAAAAATACTCTTTAAAGATAAATAGGGGGCGCCTGGATGGCTCAGGTCATGATCCCAGGATCCTGGGATCAGGTTCCCTGATCAACAGGGAGCCTGCTTTTCCCTCGGCCTGCTGCTCCCCCTGCTTGTGTGCTCTCTCTTTCTCTCTCTGGCAAATAAATGAAATCTTAAAAAAAAAAGTTTAAATAAAAAATATAAATAACAATTAGTGGAGATTAAATGGGATCCTAAAAATTACTAAAATAAATAAAAGATGACAGAAACAAAGAAGATAAAAGAAACAAAGAGATGGAACAAATAGAAAATAGCTAGCATGATTGTAAGTTTTACTTCAACTACATTAATAATAACATTAATTATAAACAATCTTACATACCAATAAAAACACTGACATCAGGTTTAATGAAAAAGTAAAATATGCTGTCTACAAAGAATAATGTTAAATGTAAAGACATAAGTTAAAAGTAAAAGGGTGAAAAAAAGCATACCATGCAAGCACTAAGTAGAATTAAGTGGCAAGACAATAGTGATATATCACTTTATCTAAAAGAGGAAAACTACAAAATGATAAAGACTTCAATTTTCAAAGAAGATCTAACAACCCTAAATGTGTGTGAATCTAACAACAGAGACTCTAAATTCATGAGATAAAAAAATAATGTAACTGAATATAGGACTAGACAAAAATGCAATTATAATACAGACTTCAAAAATCCTCTTTCAGGAATTGATGGAATGAGAAGTCAGAAATGGGTAACAGCACAGGACCTGAACAACACAATTGACCAAACTGATGTTACTGGCATCTGTAAACCTCCCTCAACAATGATAAAATGCACAGTAGTCTCAAGAACATTTACAAAGCTAAAAACAAAGATATATTGTGGGCTATCAAGACTCTTTAGAAAGTAGATATCACACAGAGTATTTTCTTGTACTATAATGACATTCAACCAGAAATCAGCAATAGAAAGATATCTGGGAAATGTCAAAACATTTGGAAATTTAAGTTTTATACTTCTGAACAGCCCATTTGTCAAAACAGAAATCACTAAGGAAATAAAATATTTTTAATTGAATAAAAATTAAAGTAGAATTAAAATTTGTGGTTTGCAGTGAAACAATGCTTACAGAAAAATTTAAAGCACTAAAAGAGACAAGTAGGAAGATGTAAAATCAGCAACCAACATTTCCAAATTGAGGAACTAGAAGAGCAAATTAAAACCAAAAGAAGCAAAAGGAAAGAAACAATAAAAATAATAACAGAAATTAATGAAATTGAGAAAAACAATACAGAAAATCAGATGACATCAAAGCTGATTCTTTGAAGTTAGCCATAAAATTGATAAATCCAAACTCAACGGGGAAAAAAAGAGAGGAAACACAAAAAAACAAATTTTCTGAAAAGAAAAAGAGAATATCACTACATACCGTATAGAGATTTAAAAGATAATAAGGGAATAATATAGGCCATATATGCTATAAATTTGAGAACTTACATGAAATGAAGAAATTCCTCAAAATCATGGTAGAGACTAAACTAACTCCTACTTCAGCAAATGTGGAATTTCAAGCCAATTGCAAAATTCAGTCAACAAACTCTTATTCTTTTTTGTTGTTTTTACAATCATTCAAGAAGAATTGATAACATGAATAAGTGGAAAGTAAATAGCAAGAAAGTTGAACTAGAGGGCTTGGAAGACTACTGCTTTAACAGTGTAACAATAAAATACAATAAGCAAAGACATATAATACAGATACAAAAAGAAGCAGAGCCAAATAAATGTTGTGTACTCAAGAGGGGTTTACAGGTCAATAAACACACAACTAAGTGTTCAGGGGCTTGTCTCAGACCCAATCAAGCTGATACTAGATCCCAGTATTTGTTTATAGTATGTCTATGTGCAATAATTCTGAGAGATAAATTGTGATTTGGCCATACTCATACTCACTTAGTTGTTGGATTCCCAGTTATCATAAGAAAATGGAAAAAAGACAATATTGACTTTATAGCAGCATTAGTACATGGTAAATATCATTAGAAAGTTTGATTTTGCTATGCCCTGCTTGATGCAGGAATAATTTAAAATAAGTGTCCTTACACACATTTCATGTCATTACTGACTTTGAGACGACAGGTATATGTGTTTGAAAAAAACAAAAGTGGGGCGCCTGGGTGGCTCAATGGGTTAAAGCCTCTCTGCCTTCAGCTCAGGTCATGATCCCAGGGTCCTGGGATTGAGCCCCGCATCAGGCTCTCTGCTTAGCAGGGAGCCTGCTTCCTCCTCTCTCTCTCTCTCTCTGCCTGCCTCTCTACTTACTTGTGATCTCTGTCTGTCATATAAATAAATAAAATCTTAAAAAAAAAAAAAAAAGCAAAACAAAAACCAAACATGGACAACAGAATAAATACCTATATACAAAATTTCCATGCTTAATAAATATTTTGTACAAAAGATTAAAAAATGTTTTACAATAGGGCTTTATAGTTTGGGCCAGTTACATATTATGTGCATTAATTACCTAAAAAGTAGTAAAGTAGAAAAAAGCAGGAAAAACTACTTAAGCAATAATGAGGAGGGATCTATTTGAAATGTAATCTAAGAATTTCACTAATTCTGTTTAAAATGGTTTCAAAGATACTTGGTGGTAGGGGAATTCACCCAAGCAGTCAGTAGCTCAATTTCCCAGTTGCACAGCCTCTTTTAAGTATTTTTTCTATCTTCTTCCAAGAAATAAGATAGGAAAATAATTAGAAAGAATAACTTTGAGGCTCACATAATGGAAAGGAGCCTCCGACCACTACAACGATAAATATTTAAGAACTTTGTTCCTTGAATAGCTACTTTAAATGGAACATACCAATATTTCATTGCTAGTACAATTTGTATTTCACAAATTCAGGGATAGTATGTGTTTAAATGGAGTTGACACCCAAAAAATAAGAACTATTGGCATTATTTAAATACCGGAAAAGGTGGAAATGGTCATGCTGAAGTTATCTGCATCTTAAAACATTTCAAATACATTAAATACTTGAAAATAACTTAACACAATACAATAATATATTATTTGTAATACTAAAGCTTAGGAAATGAGGTGAGAGAATGTTTAAAATATCATCACACACTAATATCTCTGACTGTCAAAATCAGTCATGGCAAAGAAAAGTAGTCTTCCATTTCAGTAAAAGTGGAATTCCAAGTGAATTCCAGAGTTCAGTCAATAATGTATTACTCTTCCTGCTGTTACATAAGCAGGAACACACACACACACACACACACACACACAGACGCGTGCGCACGCACGTGCGTGCACACGCACACACATGCACACACACACGCACACACACACCCCAGAATGTCTTGCTCTTTAAAAATCTCAAATTGTGATTCATGGCAGCTAAGTGATTTTACTCCTGAAAGCAATTCAATTTATATTTCATTTGGTGGAATTCATTTTGACGTGTTGAAATAAAGCAAGTTTCAGTCTGGACTGCTTCTAAGCAAAGGCAAAGAAATCACAGCTATTCGTAAAGCATATAGGATTAAGAAACAATAAACAACACTATTTTGCAAATTTAAAGATAATTTTTTGCAAACAATCTGTAATTTTACAAATTGTTTGTATTGAAATAACTATCATATACAGCACATCTACACTATTATTTTTTCTAATCCTGTCAATAATAATAGAGCAGAAATAGTATAATTTAACACTCTATTGGAATGTTGCTGATGAAGTATACAAACAGTAGCAATATTCTAAAGGTACCTGTGAATTGAAATCGATACATAGCCATGGAAAAAAAGTGAAAAGATTTTCTGTCATTTGTGATATCTTAGCACTTTAAAGACAATGCCGAACAGGGAGCCCAACACAGGGATTGATCCCAGGGCCTGAGCCAAAGGCAGATGCTTAACCGACTAAGCCAACAAAGCTCCCCTCAATTTGGTATTAAATCTTAGAGAGGGCGCCTCGGTGGCTCAGTGGGTTAAGCCGCTGCCTTCGGCTCAGGTCATGATCTCAGGGTCCTGGGATCGAGGCCCACATCGGGCTCTCTGCTCAGCAGGGAGCCTGCTTCCCTCTCTCTCTCTCTCTCTGCCTTCCTCTCCGTCTACTTGTGATCTCTCTCTGTCAAATAAATAAATAAAATCTTAAAAAAAAAAAAAATCTTAGAGAAACACAAAGGAGTACTATAGTAAAGACCTAAACTGGAGATGGTCTAAAATACATTGTTTTCTTAGATTAAAACACTCATGCCCATTAAATAGATGAACAGATTTTTGGTCTCTAGCATTATTGACACTCATTGTCATCAAATATTATTATCCTTTAGAAAAATGAAAGCTATCAAAGATATTGAACAAGATAACATTTTATTCTCTGGAAAGCAATGCCATCAAAGGATTATATTGATATTTATTTCTTTATTCAACTGTAAAAAGTTTGCAATATTGATTTAACCACTTTCGAAAGATGTGACAATGAAAAGGGATTTTCATAACATACTGTTGGAAAATATAAACTCCAGGAGGATATAAGACCTTAAAACTTAGACCTAATGTCCCCAGATTCTTCCTTTCATGGCACCTGATTAGAGGCTGTAGATTTAGGAATACTGTACATTTGCCTCAGTAGACAGGGATTTGGACATTCAAATGCTCAATGTCATACATGATTCTGGGGCATTTTAACGTGGCAGACTAGACTTACTATTACTAAATTAATCTAATTTCCAGAATTTGTGCTTTTCCTTACACCTCCCTTGACTGAAAACACATGGATTCAGATTACTGTCTCCAATGCTTCCAAAATTATTGCTAAAAAATGGCTAATGTTTCCATAATAGATTTCTCGTTGTTTTTCAAAGGTATGTTTGTATGTCTATAATTGCTTGCTGTTGTTTTAAGGTGTTTCACTACCTAAAGGCATTATCAAGTACCATGTAAGCATGTATTTAATATATAGTACATGCAAAAATTATAGTATAGTATAGTATATAGAAGATATAAATAAATATATCTTCATTTGGATCTAGAGATTATTTCTAAAGCCCACAAATACAAGTATGTCTATTTCTAGAAATACATAAGGCAAATAAAATAAATAAAAAAAATAGAATACTTCTCAGCCAAAGACTCTAAACACCAATATAGAGCCCAATAAAATAAGAAACTTAAAGTTCAGTATAAGAACAGTAGAAGACTTTTCCAGGGAATACAGTTAAATCAGTTTCTCAAATAAAATAATTCATACTGAATTTCTTATGCAACAGTCCTTAAGAACAATAGTATATTAAATATGCAACAATGAAGTCAGAGGATATTTTCTACCATTGTAGACTTACTGGTAAAAGATATTTGAGTACACCAAGTTTAAGAATATCTGCTATTTTTTGTTTTAACTAGGCTTCTGATTTATCTAGAAAATTTCATTTAATTTAAAATATAGCAAAGTACTTACTTTATCACTAGCGATAACAGACTTGCTGAAACAAATGAGAATATATAATTCTATTAAGCTGCCTAACATCAAATTGAGAAACACTTGTTTTCATGGATTTTTGGTTAGGTGATAGATATGTTTCTCACTGCTCCCCACAAAGGAAAGACAATACATACAATTATATATATATACATATAAAATTGACTACAACATAAAGTGGGAAATATCCTAAAACATGCAGCAAATATTATAATAACCATTTCAAGCTGTTACGTGAAAGTAGATCACAATTAACAATTAGTTCATAAAATTATCTTCTCTTAATGTTCAATAGCATGAAGACAAAACTACTGGGGTACCTGGGTGGCTCAGTACTTTGAACCTCTGCCTTCGGCTCGGGTCATGATCCCAGGGTCCTGAGATGGAGCCCCACATCAGGCTCTCTGCTCAGCGGGAAGCTTCCTTCCTCCTCTCTCTCTGCCTGCCTTTCTGCCTACTTGTGATCTCTGTCTGCCAAGTAAATAAAAATAAAATCTTAAAAAATAATAAAAAAAAATAAATAAATAGAAACAAAAATACTTTTTGGGACACCTAGCTGGTTCAGTCAGAAGAGCCTGTGACTTTTGATCTCGGGGTCCTGAGTTTAAGCCCCCACAATACCTATTGAGGAGGTTACTTAAAATAAATACATTTTTTTTTAAATGAAAATACTTCTGGAATAAATCTAAGAATTAATTAAACTTAATGCTTTAATGTTGAAATTTCCCTAGTTGAAATCAGATACCTTCAAATGACCTTATTATTAAATAAACATCAAGATGCTCTCAACTCATTCTGCCTATTTAGAAGGCTAATTTTGGTTAATTGTGTTTGATTCACTTACTCCTCAGTTTTTCATTCCCACTGAACTACCTTAAAGGGAGAATATACTTTCCCACTGAACTGATACTGAGCTAAATCATGTGCTTTGGCCACTGAAATATGGACAGGAGTGACAGTGTATATGACTTGTGTGTGCCAGCTCAGAGCATTGCTTGTTTCCATTCAGCCATATGGGAGCTTCTGACTTCCACCCTAAGAAGCCTAAAACCTTGGGATCCCCTGCCCCTCTACTGAGTGAGTGGCCCAAGCCAATACAATGCAGGAGTGGGAAATACTTACTGTTCTATGCCCTAGATACTTTTTTAGTTGTTCCTTATGTAGCAAATGGTGACCACTACACTAATCAGAAAGTATAATAATAATTAAGATACTGCTCACAATAACATAATATATAGTATTTACAAAGCAACTCCTTGCTGAGAAGGGGAGACTGACATGGAGCCAGGACCCTGAGATCATGACCCAGGCCAAAATCAAGAGTTGGCTGCTCAACTGACTGAACCTTCCAGGTGACCCATTTTTTTTTTTAAATATAAGATGAAAGATGATCCTCTGAACAAATAAATAGAATTTCGTACTCTTGACTTAAAATTGCAAAGGTGTCAATTCATCCCAAATTAAAATGTAAATTCAATATAATCTGAAAAAATTCCTGTTGATTTTTTTTTAAGAAAGAAAATAAACATACTCTAAGATTTATACAAAGAAATACCATTCTGGCAATAGCTAAATCAACCTTTAAAAAAAAGAATAAAGAACAGAAAATATATGTTAATGAGGAAAAACAGACTTTAGAGGTATATTGTTGTATATAACTTACTATAAGATAAGAGAAATATCACACATTGAGGGAAGGAGACATTGGTTAGTAGATATTTTGTGTGGGGGAGGTAGTGGAGTAAGGAGAAGCCTTCCCTATATGGAGGGAAAAAAAAAAACGAGATTCAGGTCCAACATCACATATAAGAATTCATCCAAAGCAGGAGAAATACTGAAGTGAAATAAGTAAAAATATAAAGTTATAGAAGGAGTGCAGATAAATATCTTTGTGACTTAGCAGCAGTGAAAGAATTCTTAAACTTCAAAAGTACATCTGGAAAGAAGTGAACTAATTAATTAGATGAAAATAAAAATATCCATTCAATAGACAACATGAAAAAAATGAACAGACCAATGAAGGAATAAACAAATATATTTGTAATGTCTAAAACAGGGATTAATCTATAGATACACAACCAGCTGCTTAAAAACAAGAGGTCAGCAAACCTAATAGTAAAAGTGGCATCAAGGGGCACCTGGGTGGCTCAGTCTGTTAAGCACCTGCCTTTGGCTCAGGTCATGATCTCAGGGTCCTGGGATCCAGCCCTGCATCAGGCTCTCTGCTCAGCGGGAAGCCTGCTTCTTCCTCTGCCTGCTGCTCCCCGTGCTTGTACTCTCTTTCTGTCAGATAAATAAATAAAAATCTTTAAAAGATACTTTTAAAAAAAAGTGGCATCGGGGTGTCTGAGTGGCTCAGTGGGTTAAAGCCTCTGCTTTCGGCTCAGGTCATGATGGCAGGGTCCTGGGATTGAGCCCAACATCGGACTCTCTGCTCAGCAGGGAGCCTGCTTTCCTTCCTCTCTCTCTGCCTGCCTCTCCGCCTACTTGTGATCTCTGTCTGTCAAATAAATTAAAAAAAAAAAAAAAAGGTGGCATCAAGTATGAACAGGTAATTAAAAATCAAGAAACAAAGATAAACATTAAATACAAAAGAATGGTGCTTTGCCAGTTATCCCTTGTCAAGTAACAAACCATGCTAAAATCTAGTGCCTAAAAACCGTCATTCATTTTGCTCACAACTCTGTAAGTCAGGAATTCAGGCATGGTTGGAGTAGGTTACTGGTATATTCATGTGGTGTCCACAGAAGGTGTCTGATGTTTTATATTGGTGGCTGATGGGGTCAATAGTGTGCAAGACTTCTCTGTTCACAGTTCTGAAATGTTGGTAGAGATGGTAGAAGGCTTGTCTCATCTGGAATGCTCTCCCACTTGTGTACCCCAAGGGACTGTCTATGTTGTTTCTCCAGCAAAGTAGTCAAATCGTAAGATCAGTACAGAAACTGCCAATAGTCCTAAGATGAGTCCTAGAATTTACACAGCACCACTTCTGTCATAACTAGAATCACGTAATTAGTCATCAGCCAAATCAGATGCAAGGTAAGGAGAGAGGACTTCATCTTTTAATGGGAGAGGTGACAAAGGTATTCATAGTCATCCTTTAGTGGTGGTTGCCTATATAAGAAGAGAAGTGTGAGAAGGGATTGGAGATAAACATGAATATGTTCATTAATTATAGAGGGTCTAGAAAAAAAGGACATAATGGGCAATGAACTGAGGGGTATGTACCTGAAATTTAAAAAATCAGATTCAGAATTTTACAGGATGGAGAATCCTATAATGCTGTGACAGTCTTTTGTCTAATCATTTCTTTAGGCCCATTTTTTTCTGCCTAAACATTATGACCAATATTTTCATGATAATTGTAATGCAAGTTTTAGTAGGGATAGTATTGGTTAGGATGACATTATTCCTTAAATTCTGCAGATTGGAACAAATACCTTAAAATCTTACCTTAGTTAAACCTGAATTTAGTCACCTGGGAAAAAATTAAGTAGCAGTGTTTTGAATGGATAAGCAACTTCAAAATTCTGAAGGAAAAATGGTTCCTCCAATAGAAACTGCCTCTAAAACTAAAAAGAGGCACAGTTGCATCTTATAAACAAAGCAATTTGCACTCATTTCCCTTAGCTTAACATGGAATGCAAACACAGACCATTGTTTTGGGTGTTTCTTTTTTTCTTTTTTTGAAAAATAAAAACAACCTATTTTTTAGAAGAAGATTACAGCTTATAGATAACACTCTATAAAACATGATTTCATTGCTGAATCCAGAATTTTGTGTTTAAATGTTAAGAAATTAAAACAAAAGTCTAAGGATATATTTGTTACAATGACAGATATATTTTAATCAATCAAATATGTGTATCCAATACCTACTAGCCTCAAGGCAAACTTTAAAAGCCTCTGGAGTCTTTAAACAACTAAAAATATGATGCTGGGGATTTACTTACACCATTTCCAAGTCTTTATATACGGAGGGACTGGGCTACAAGTCTTTTAAGATCTCTTCTACAAAAGTGTTCTCTCTAATAAAAAATCTTGGCAGGACTAATGAGAAAATGAAAAGTAGTATACGATAAAGTCACAAATTAGATCATCAGTTAATAAATACACATCATCCCAGCAGAGAGTGATCGTGAAGCAGGAGCGACAGGAAAGAGGGGGTCAAAATTGACCTAGAACTTGAAGAATGGTGTATTTGAATAGGTACAGAGAAAAGAGAAGCACTTAAAGTTAAATAAACATCATGAGAGAGGCTAAGGAAACAAGTATAAGGAGTTGCCTAGGGCAGAGTCAATAAACCAACTTGGACTGAGCAGGCGGAGGCTACAACTGGTGGTGGAATCCTGCCCTTGGGTTTTGTTTGGCAAGCCGAGGAGTTTCCAAATACTTGCTAGTTGCCCACATTTGAAAAAAGGAGAGACAGAGAGACTTTACCTAGCTCTCAAAGTATCTGACAAAATTGGCCCATATGGCCGCATGGCAAAAATCTGCGGGTACTAAGTGGAGCTTGCCCATTTTCAGATGGAACATTCGCTCTAGAGTTGTCCACAGTTGCCACTAGTTTCCATTAAACTCAGTGGGTTTTACTTATCTCTATTCCCCACTCAGCCTGTTCTGTCAAGAGCCTCAGAACAGGTCCATTTTTCAGAAGTGAGACGTCTTACAATTTTCAGGCTATCCAATTTGAATTTCATCCCGCGATTTTACTATACACAGCTTTTAACAAACATTTATGATTTTGAAATGCATTTTTTGAATATTAAAACTAGTTCCAGTTAAGTGGCTGAAGATGCTACAATCAAAAGAGAGCCTCCTCCTCAGGAACTGGGAAAAGATAGAATCATGAGCCAAGTAAAAAGTTGATGTTAGAGAATCATTGCTTTTTTTAGAGGGCAGAGAGAACTATAAGAAAATAGATTAATTAAAAAAAATGTTGGGCTTTGGGCTGAGACTGAACATGGAGTAGGTATACTTAGCTCTTCATAGCTTTAGGTTAGAGATTGGACTCTTCACTTAACATTTATGTGACTATTGCATGTCATAGTCTTCTGGTGATGGCTCAAAAGGCCACCAGAAAAGCAAGGCTATGAGACTTATTTTGGCACAGAGGTAGGGAGGTGAGAACCACACTGACAGTCCCCTAGAAGTGTCTCAATATGGAAAATTAGGACATAGCCAGTGTGATTTTATGATAAGCCTTACAAAGAGAACACTGATAGAGCTCTGGTAGATTTTATGATTTAATAGCTTAGGATGCATGGGCACAGGAAGGGCTTTGTAAGAAAATTCTGGTAAGAAAGACGTTGTCTTGATAAGTAAGATGTTCCTTGGTTCATAGTCTTTTCTTCCAGAAGCAGATAACTCCTGGAATAAGTCTGTAAGTTACTTGGGCTTGGTGTCAGCATTTTTAATGGAGAGAAAGGTATTATTTCACATACTAACAAAGAGTGTTTCCAGTCCCAATGTGTGGGTTTCAGTTCTCCTCACTCAGCCCATCAGAACTTCATTTTTGTCCTCCATAAAAAAATGCTGATAATGTCTTCAGAGAGATCCTGCCTGACCACAACATGTAAAACGGATCTTCACTCCCTATGTCTGTTATTCCGTCTTTGTGTCTATTTGTTTCCCTCGTGGTAATTAGCTTTTTAACATCTATTGTTAATCTATTGCTTTTTTTTTTTTTAATTTAACACTTTCTTTTTTACTGAATTATAAGCACTATGAAGTCAGAATCCATCTCTATCTTGATCACTTTTTACCAACAAACTTTAGCAATGTGTATAGCCCACAGTGGAAATTTACTGTGTTGAATTAACTGAGGGGGCACCTTAGTGTCTCAGTCAGTTAAGCATCTGCCTTCAGCTCAGGTCATGATCCCTGGGTCCTGGGATCAAGCCCCCTAGTCCTAGATCTCCATGCTCAGCAGAAAGCTTGTTTCTTCCTCTCCCTTTGTCCCTCCCACTGCTTGTGCTCTCGCTCTCTCTCTCTCTCAAAAAAAAAAAAAAAAAAAAAGAAAGGAGGAATAGTGAAGAATAGTGAATAGTGGAACAAAAAATAACTTTTATTACTATAAGCTTTATAGAAACATTTTCATTTAAAATCACTTATATATGTAACTAATAAAATATTAAAGTCATAAAATTTAGAAAACATAACATAATACCTACTTATACAGATAATTTGGTCAAAAGACCTTATTGACAGGGGATAAGCCAAGTATACTATCAAAAGTTCTATGCTACATTCCCGTCACCCTCCATCCCACAGACCATCAGCTATGGTGAGCTTTCTTTAAACACACCTTGCTCTCTCATCATTTCATGTCACTGCAACATGCTCTTCCTTTATGTCCTTCTGTAATTAATACACCTACTGGAGAACTCCTATTTGATCTTAAGGACCCATTTTGGAGGGCTGCTTCTTTTTTTTTTTTTTTTTTTTTTTTTTGGAGGGCTGCTTCTTTATGAATCACTTTCCTCCTGCTTGACAACTGCTAGGAGCGCATCCTTTTTTTTTTTTTTTTCTAATTTTATTTTATTTTTTCAGTGTTCCAAGATTCATTATTTATGCACCACACCCAGTGCTCCATGTAATACATGCCCTCCTTAATACCCAACACCAGGCTCACCCATCCCCTGACCCTCGTCCCCTCCAAAACCCTCAGCTTTTTTCTCAGAGTTCACAGTCTCTCATGGTTTGTCTCTCCCTCTGATTTTCCCCCAACTCACTTCTCTTATCCTTCTCCCAATGTCTTCTGCCTTATTCCTTATGCTCCACAAGTAAGTGAAACCATATGATAATTGACTCTCTCTGCTTGACTTATTTCACTCAGCATAATCTCCTCCAGTCCCATCCATGTTGATAAAAAAGTTGGGTATTCATCCTTTCTGATGGAGGTGTAATACTCCATTGTATAAATGGAGCATATCTTCTTTATCTATTCGTCTGTTGAAGGGCATCTTGGCTCTTTCTACAGTTTGGCAACTGTGGCCATTGTGGCTGTGAACATTCGGGTACAGACAGCCCTTCTTTTCACTACGTCTGTATATTTGGGGTAAACACTCAGTAGTGCAATTGCAGGGTCATAGGGAAGCTCTATTTTTAATTTCTTAAGAAATCTCCACACTGTTTTCCAAAGTTGCTGCACCAACTTGCATTCCTACCAACAGTGTAAGAGGTTTCCCCTTTCTCCACATCCTCTCCAACCACATGTTGTTCACTGTCTTGTTAATTTTGGCCATTCTAACTGGTGTAAGGTGGTATCTCAATGTGGTTTTGATTTGAACTAGGAGCACATTCTTTGTGCACCCTGCATACTTTGAACTCATAGGGGAGATCAAATCTTTTTTTCCTCTACCCTCTTAGTTTCAGTTTCTAGGGCCCAAGACAAACTGAAAAAAGATTATCAAAAGAGGAAAAGTTTAACTATGTACATATGCATGGGAGTTTAAAAAAGAAATAGAAGACTCAAGGAGGAGGGCCAGATGATTGAGATTTTTTTACCGTCTTAGCTGCACAAGGGGAAAAAGGTTTTGGGCTGCTGGGAAGGAAGGGCAAGTTATAGGGAAGTAAGGAGAGGAAGTGTGTGGTAAATAAGGGTTATCTTGTTCACAGAATCTCTCAGGTGCTAAAGGCTGTCTCCAGAAATAGCGGTCTTCCGCTCTTACAAAGACAGCTTTACGAATGGAAATTTATTTAATTAATACAAATTTCCTTTACAAAGGAGGAAATTTATACTTTATTTTTACACAGTTTAAGGAGAGGTGAAGAGCTTTTCTTGCATCTGTGGTTTTGAATGGCCTTTAGCTCAAAATAATTCATATGCCAAAGTGGCATATTTTGGTTTCCTTCAAACTGTTGATGCTCTCTCTTGTCCACTAGAAGGTTTTAGCCACAGCCAGTGTTCTTGAAAATGAGGGAAACAGGTCAACAGTGGGTATGATTAAGGCAAATTCGTCACCTCTACTGGACAAACAATGCAAAGGTGTTCTTACTGAAAGATTCAAAGCATCCTTTTTACTGGTAAAAACAGTATTTGTTTTAATAGATAAAGAAACTGAGTTTTGGTTGCTGAAATTTAAGAGAATTATTCTCTTTTCTCTAATTATTGCAATTTTAAATCTATTTCCCCACCTGATTTTTTTTTTTTTTTCCCAAGCAAAGGTTAACTTGCTTTGATTGGTCCAAACGCAATTATCCTACTTGGAAGCACATTTGTTAAGGTTACTTAAAAAAAAAAAAAAAAAAAAGTTATTTTAAATTCAGCTATTTTCATTCTTAGTTGGCTGAGTCTGAATGTTAACGTAGTTCATTTGGCCCTTCAAATGACTTTGTTTCAGTAATGTGTTGATGACAGCTATTTGCTGGTTCACATTTGAATTCTTTTTGCCTGGGCTATTTAAATTGTAATTGGCACTGACAGCCAGTGGTCACAAAGAGACCATAGCTACAGGACATGTATTCTTAGCAACAGAAAAATAATGGGGGAAAAAAGTCACTATAGCAGAAAAAAAACAGGAAAAGACTTAATACAGTTTGATGAACATCTAGCATATGTGTTTAATACTACAAAAATTATACTTTGTCTCAACAGCATATTCATCAATCTCATTACTCCTACCGGTAAGAGGACAGTTAAAAACCATCCTACCAGTGGCACCTGGCTGGCTTAGCCTGTAGAACATGCAACTCTTGATTTTGAGGTTGTGAGTTTGAACCCCATGATGGGTGTAGAGATTATTTAAAAAAAAAAAACCTGCAATAATAACAGCAACCTCTGAAGTGTCATTCTCTTGTGATGATCTAAATATGACTTATTGCTTTGGGGTTTTTTTATATGGTTTTGGGCAGTACTCACTAAGCACCTACATTGTTCTGAGTATTTTTTCATAAAATAAATTTTCAGTATTGCAATAGAAAACGTCAAATTTTCTGTTTCCCTTCCTTTGTCAAATACACTTATACTATCCCATCCGTCATTTTAGCACTAAATATTCAGCTGCGTTTTGCTACATCCAATCAGCTCTATAGATTCAAACCGCTCCCTTAACTTTTAAGTGATATAGGTACATTGAATGGACACAATACATACATATAAGATTGAGTTTAAAATCCTTTACCTCTTGGGGTGCCTGGGAAGCTCAGTCACTTAAGTGTCTGACTTCGGCTCAGGTCATGATGTCAGGGTCCTAGTGATGCAATTTTAGAGTGGAGGTGAGGTGTAGTGGGGTGAGGTCCGGAGCCAACATTCAGAAACAACTCTTGAGATGTCTTCGGGGCAAAAAGATGGTTTTATTAAAGCGAGGGGTCAGAATCTGTGGGCAGAAAGAGCTGCTGCCCTGGGATTGGTGAGGGCTTGGGGGGGGCACTGATTATATACTTTGGGGTTGGGGGAAGTAAATATAAGGGAAGTTCCAAAAGGATTTTCGTATGCTAAAGAAGCCTCCTTGGATACCTGAGGCCTTACTTACTATGGTCAAACTAAGGTTGTATTTCCCTCTAATGAGCATTAACATTAAGATAGTCTGCCTGCCTCAAGTATTTGTCTATGGGCTGTAGGTTATATGAACATTTAATTTTTTTAAAAGATTTTATTTATTTATTTGACAGAGAGAGAGATCACAAGTAGGCAGAGAGGCAGGCAGAGGGGGGGCGGGGAGGAGCAGGCTCCCCGCTGAACAAAGAGCCCCCATGCAGGGCTCAATCCCAGGCAGAGGCTCAACACACTGAGACATCCAGGTGACCCAATGGACATTTAATTTTATCTACATTTCGTTCTGCCTTTGTTTCCCACTGGGATCCAGCTACACTGCATCAGGCTGCCCCCTCAGCGGGGAGTCTGCTTGTCCCTCTGCCCCTCCCCCCTGCTTGTGTGCATGCTCCATCCCTCTTCCTCTCTCTCTCTCTTTCTCTCTCTCTCTCAAATAAATAAATAAGATCTTTAATTTTTTTTTCTTTTTACCTCCTGTCAATATAAAGGTAAAAAATGATGAACTCTAATGATGAGCAGTGTTTGGGCCATAGTTAGGCCCCTTTATTACAAACTAGTGAGTAACTCTACCAGTTGCATGTGAAAGGTACTAGAATATGTCACCCCAAAATATGCGTTTTTGGCATATGGATTATTTTGAACCAAAAACCATTAAGAACCAACAGATGCAGGAAAAGCTCTAAAAATAGGGCATGTTTTCTTTTTGTAAAGGAAATTTACATTTATAAAGAAAATTCAATTCATAAACCATGTCTCCTTCCTTCTCCTCTACCTAAAGGCAGATTCATAATGACTTATCAATGATGACAGCACCAGTCACCTGTGTAAGCAACCTTACTGATAAGACTTGTTTACCACATTTTTCTCGATCACCTCCTATAACTTTCCTCTTCCACCCAGAAGTCAAAAACCCACTTTGTTTAGCCAAAGATGTTAAGCCCAAGTTCTAACCTACCCTCAGGGTTGTTCGACACTGTATGCTCCTGTATGGATGCACAATGCATTTTGTAATAGAATTCTATAGTTTTTTCCTTGTTAATCTATCTTTTGACAATCTAATCTACAGGGTCCCAAGCAGAGAACCTAAGCTGGCTAAAGGAAAAAGCTATTTTTCCCCCTTACATACACATATTCCCTCCCTCCAACATTTGTCTATGCCTTTACCTACCCCAGATACCAATCACACAACAATTCCAGTAAGAATTTACCTTTTTGTAATTGGATGCTGAGTGAAGACAAATATATTTTGGCAGAATAAATTTTGCAGCTCCTTATACGAAGGGAGATCTTTATCTTTACTCTAAAGGCCTAACACATTACAATAAATATCTGTTAATGATCGTGGTAGAAGTTCTCTAAAATGCTACTGCATGATGCATCACTTCAGAAGAATTTGGGGAATTGTTAAAATGATATTTTGCAACTAGCTGTTGACATGGACATTTCTAAAATTAATTTCTTGTAAAGTGAGAAAAGATACTATACTAAGGATTTTTCAATATAGGTCTACTTATAAAGCCATTTCAGTGGAAGAATAGAAGATGAGTATTTCCAAGACACCAGCTACAAGGCCATTTCAGAAGACCAGGACCAGGAGTTGAGTCCTAAATCAACTGTGGCTCTTGGAAGTAAGGAAAAGAAGCTTGATTAAGAAAAAAGTAAACCCTCCACCATTTGCTTATAAATGGAGACCCAAAGCTATCTACTAAACATTAAAGGAATTATTTTTCTTAGCTAAATTAATAGGTGAGTTTATCTTACTATGTTTCTTTTACTTAACACTTCTAAGAACCTAAAAGCTATTGCTGTACATATGAATGTCATCCTTTGAATTCTGTCTTTACATGAAATTTTAAGCAAATACAACACTGTTTTGACATTATAAGTTCACTTCCTCTTAATAATGTACTATTACTACATTTTGTTTCTGTGAAAGCATCATTAGGTTAATGTACAATATGCATAAGGGATATAGTTCAATAACTACAATATTTCCAATTTCAATCCTTTGACATAGGCAAAATGAATAAAATAACAATAGGACAGTCTTAAATTGAGATATATTCTGAAATGCAAAGTTATAAATAAAGTAATTTAAATATAGTAAGAAATTAAAAACCATAACTTTTAGAAGTCTGGGAATATACCCAAAAAGATAATTGTCTCTCTCTCTCTTTCAAGATTTACTTATTCATTCATTTATTTATTTATTTGACACTCAGAGAGAGAGAGCACAAGCAGGCAGAGGGAGAGGGAGAAGCAGGCTCCCTGCTGAGCAAGGAGTTCAATGTAGGGCTTGATCCCAGGACCCTGGGATCACCACCTGAACCGAAGGCAGACCCTTAAGCAACTGAGCCACCCCCACATCCCAAGATAGTTGTTTCTAACAGACTAGGTTAGTGATCATGCAGTCAGAAAAATTTTAAAGGATCTATCACAATGAAAAGTTATTTCTTCCATCTTTCTTCTTTTGCAGGCCGTTACTTTAAAATGAACCATCCACTTTGAATTACAGTTAGGCATTGTTTCTCTTAATTGTATTCTGATGATATAACATTGAGAAAAATGAAAGGGACAATGATGAAGCAGAGAAAGGTAAAAGAAAAAATATGTTTCCCCATTATCTGCATTTGACTAAGGTCTTAATAAATGTTACTTATAATTAAATCAGATCAGTTTTTTTTTTTCTTTAAAGATTTTATTTATTCAAGAGAAAGGGAAAGAGAACGCATGTGGGGCAGGGGAGAGGAAAGCAGAGAAGCAGGCTCCTGCCTGAGCAGGGAGCCTGACATGAGGTCCTCTCTATTCCAGGACCCTGTGATCCTGACCTGAGCTGAAGGCAGACACTTAACTGCCTCACCCACTCAGGTACCTCTCTTTTTTTTCTTTTCTTTTTTTTCCTTAAGTAAACTCTACCCCCAACATGGGGCCTCAAGCTCAAGACCTCAAGGTCAAGAGTAGCATGTTCTACAAACTGAGCCAGCCAGGTGCCCCCAGAGCCTTTACTTTAAACAAAATATAAATATTTGAAGACATATTTTAATTTGTTATTTAAAAAGTCCTGATTTTGGGATGCCTGGGTGGCTCAGTCATTTAAGTGTCTGCCTTTGGCTCAGGTCATGATCTGAGAGTCCTGGAATGGAGTCCCACATCCAGACTCCTTGCTCAGCAAGGAGCCTGCTTCTCCCTCTGCCTGTTGGTCCCCCTGCTTGTGCTCTCTCTCTCTCTCTCTCTCTGACAAATAAATCGAATCTTTCAAAATAAACAAATAATAAATAATAAATAAAATTTAAAAATCCTGATTTCCCTTGCCTAAAATTTTTCCCTCTCTCATATTTCTCTATTGCTGTCATACACACAGCCCCAACTGGTTGAGTATTAGTTTGCTTTTCATAATGTATTTTTTTTAAAGATTTTATTTATTTATTTGACAGACAGAGATCACAAGTAGGCAGAGAGGCAGGCAGAGAGAGAGAGGAGGAAGCAGGCTCCCTGCAGAGCAGAGAGCCCGATGTGGGGCTCCATCCCAGGACCCTGGGATCATGACCTGAGCCGAAGGCAGAGGCTTAACCCACTTAGCCACCCAGGCGCCCCTCATAATGTATTTTTTATTTGGCTTTTCCTTAAAAACTATTTTCAAAGACATGACAGAGCTTATGTCCTATTTAAAAGAAAATCTCATAGGATCACACTGAAGCATTACTCTGGAGAATGAAGTCTCATAAGAAATTTTATTCTAATACCAAAGAACAGCTCTAAACCAATTTATATTCAGTCTCATCTGTAATCACTTAAGTCATAAGTATTATACCCTCTAGCCCCTCTTTCATCTCACAGTGATTCTATATAACAACAGCAAGCTGTTTTCAGGAGGACAAAAGCTCATTTGAAGGGTTTCAGAATTAATGGATGCCTTTGAGAGTTTATTTCATTCACAAAATGACAAGATTACCCAATCCTTGGATGTATCAACCACTGCCATGAAATTTTACCCTATCTGTGCAGAAGGGGAAACACACACACACACACACACACCAAACTGATTTGTTTATTCATTTAATTAAGATTTATTAGGCACTTACTATGTGTCAGGTAATGTTCTAGGCAAATGAGAAGAAAATGCACCTTGTAAAATTTGGAGCCCAATACACCTAGGATTAAATATTGATTCTGCTATTTATTAAATGAGCATGTAATAAAGAATTTGGCTGACCTTTGTCTCTGGTTTCTGGGAGCTAGCTTCCAAATCCTTGGAATTTCATAAGTGATAAGAGTGTTTTTGTTTTTCATGTTCAGCCTCTGGGAACACACCTAGACAGTTTATGTTAACAAGGTCCTCTAGAGAGGGTATACTAATGAGATATCTCAGGATGGGGGCAGGCCATGGCAAAAAGACCAAGGGAATGATTAGATGCTTGGGGCTTTGAGCCACTGTACTATCAGCCTTAACTCCAGGGGGAATGGATGCTGAGTTCAAACACCTGGACAAAGATTCAACCAATCCTGTCTACATAAAGAAGCTTCATTGAAAATTCAAAACACTAAAGCTCAAATGAGTTTCTTGAGTTGGCAATATTCCTGGAACACATTGATGTCAGGAGGATACAGAATCCCTGATCAGTGATTTCTGTGAGTAGCAAACTATAGAAATCTGGGTGGTTTTGCAGAACTGCTAAATTTGAAGTTGATGTTAGAAGTCTTGGGGAGACTTGGTGATCTGGAGGACTGTGCCCTAAACCCCAAGTTTGGCTAATTCAAGGTACTAAGAAATCTTCTTTGGCAAATTACTTATCCTTCTTAACTCTTAGTTTTCATATCTTCAAAATAAGTAAAATAATAGTATCTAAGTCCCTGGGTTGTTGTAAAGTTGAAATAGTTTCATGAAGTATTTATGGTATGTCTTGCACATAATAGGTTCTCACTTATGCTTTATTACTACTGGCTAGGAATTTTAAAAATGTATTATCTTATGAATGAAAGATTCTTAATAAAAGCTCTTTTAGAGCTCACAAAGCAAAGGATGTATCAATTTCCATGCATCCAGTCTTTGATTTGTTTATCTTGTCTGTCAGATATGAGAACTACATCTAGAAACATCACATCATCAGGGCCAGTGACTTGAATATCATTAACAGTCTTAGGCCTATGACTAGTTCTTTCAAAGACAAAAAAACAAACAACAATAATAAAAAAATACATGAGAATTACAGAACAGAGCTCCATCACAAATTTCTAAGATCTCACAAAAGGTCAAATTACTCTGGAAAGTAGCAACTGAGAAACTACAGTGACGTAATAAATTCACTGGATCAGAAACAAAAGACTTTGCTCAGAGCCTCGATTTCGACAGGACGTCTTTACTACTTTTGGCTCTGTGGCACTGGAAGTGGTCCTTACCTACCTAAAAACACAACTGAGATGCCTGTTATTAGAACTGAAGTGAATATTAAGTGAAGTGGTGCATACAAAAGAGCATCAGAAACTATGTTTTATTTAGTGTGTGGAATCATTGATTTGGACACATATGATATTCTAATATGGAGGTAAAAATACTTTTGTGCAGTGAAATGGAAACCCAATTGCTTAATTTAATTAGGATAAGAATATTAGGTAAGATAAAGTTGCCATTGAGAAGAAAATCCCTATGGTTGTGATTGATGTCATTTAAGGATGAATCCCGGAATATCATATTAAAAAAAGAAAGAAAGAAGGAAAGAAAGAAAGAAGAAAGAAAGAAAGAAAGAAAGAAAGAAAGAAAGAAAGAAAGATAGAAAGAAAAGATTAAAAACAGGCTGTTAGCCTGATGTTCCCACAAAGATGTTCTAATTAGTCTACAGGGTTTAAATAAAGAAAAAATAAATAAATAAATAATACCTTTTTTATTTTCAGCTATATTTGACCCATATTCCCCAGTGACAACTATCAATTGGGGAAAAAAGGAGTCATTTTTCCACTGTTCTCACTCAGGTCCCATCTCTTCATTTCCATCACTGACCTAATACCTATAGGCATGTGAGCCTCTGACTCATTTCATAGAGCTGAGTAACTTCTAGAATCAGAGTGTTTATGAATGGTAAAAACTAAGATAGACATGGACAAAGAGGACAGGAGATCAAAGAATCTTTGTTAAGAACAAAATGATTCACAAGTCAGGGTAAGGCAAAGCAGGGAGGAGAAGGAATTAGAGTTCAAGCACCTAGAAAGCCTTGCAACATAATGCCCTCTTGGCCCCAAATTCTTGCTCTATCTGCGGAAGAATCCAATAGCTGTGAGTTTTGCCTGGCCTTCCAGGAAGAATTCCCCATAAAGGAAGCTGAAGCTGTGGTTGGGCAGGTCTTGCTTATCCCCTTCCATGCAGAACTATGACATGTAATGTATCTGATTTTACATTGGTTAACCCATCTCTCTGTAAAGACCGCTCCTCAATTCTTACTAAAATATGGGAAATAATTTCTAATTTATGTTGATAACGAGTGCTGTGACAATCATGAAACTTTGACAATCAGAATGAATGCATTCACACCATAAAGGAGGCCAAGAAATGTGCCTTTTTATTCAGGATACTCAGTGTGAATTGAATTCCCGTTCCTACCTCAAATATATCCTAGCCCTCTGACATTTTGGGAAATTATAAGCAAGGGCTTCTACTGTGATAGAGAAACTAAGACTGACTGTTCGGTGGAATGAGTGCTCTTCAACCTGACTGTTAGGATCACATTGGGACACTGAGTGAGTGGAGTGAATTCATAGCCCTTGGTTGGCAGCTCTTGTTAACAGCCATATTTCTGAAGGAGGTGACTCATATCCACAAGGTTATATTATATTGTAAGAAAAAAATAGCAGAAGCCAACATCTGAGTTCCTTCATTCATGTATTCATTAAATAATTTATCCAGTGGACACCTGGGTGGCTCAGTCAGTTCAGTATCTGCCTTCAGCTCAGGTCATGGTCCCAGGGTCCTGGGATGGAGTCCTGCATCGGGCTCCCTGCTGAGCAGGGAACTTGCTTCTCCTTCTGCCTCTGTCTTCCCCCCTGCTTATGCTCTCTCTGTCTCTGTCTCTCTCTCTCTCTCTCTCTGACAAATAAATAAATAAAATCTGAAATAAATAATTTATCCAAATCTATCAGTTGGTAAACTCATATGAATTCAGTGACCATTTTAGGAATTACAAATTTCGAGGAACTTAACATTCACTAAGAAAATCTATGTAAGCTTTTTGTAGTTAAATATCTAAAGAGCATTATTGATAACAACAAGCTGCTCTGACTTTCCAGATGAGGAAAGGTCTGTAGTATTTTGCAGGCGTATGCTAGAGAAAGTACAACCTTGGGTAACCAAACAACGCAAAGGTTGTGATAACACAAGTTTTTGCTTCAAACTCCTTCAAGATTTCCCATACCAAGTGGTAAGGAACCTTTTATTAAGACATACCAGACACTGAAAATCGGGTTCCAAACTCAATTCCAGCCTTATCCGTGACTCTCCCTGGCTATGCCAATCATTCCAGACTGTTTCCATTACCCAGACGGGATGTGTATTTGCAAACCTCCATGTCATCTTTCGTGCTGCTCCTGCGCTTTTCCCTACTCTGTATGCTTCGTGAAGTCTAGCAGAGCCTCTGGGGTGCAACTCAAATACCAGGAAAATGGCAGCCTGTTTTCAGTTCCTTCTCTCTGAAGGAAATGTCAGTTAGCCCCTTCTCTGTGCTCACGCTGAGCCAAGACTGCAGAAGTTAGGGTCATCTCCATTAATAACCCCTAATTCTTTATGAGAACAACTGATTTCTTTTAGTTTCATTTTACTAGCTATGCAATGACACTGCATGTTGTTGCCACTGATCATTTTAGTGCAACATATGCATTAATAATATAACACTATCCTATTATATTATGAGCAGTGCTTACTTGGCTCTTTCTTTTTACATGGTGAACTCTTCTAATTCAACAAATATTTTTGAATGCTTACTTTTGTGCCAGGTAATGCACCCGAGGTAAGCAACTGCATTTTGCCTTAGATCTATAATATGGTTTATAGTCTCCAGTTGGAGCCCTCAAGAACTAAAATTTAAAAAAAATCTTGCATGCTTTCATATAATCTAAGTCAAAAACTCTGGAGAATTATTTGCTTCCCGATAATTAACTCTTTTCCTTTCTACAGTTATTTCCCTTTCTTTGCTTTCTTTCTTCCTTTCTTTTTATTTTTTAGAAAGATTTTATTTATTTATTTATTTGTCAGAGAGAGTGAGAGAGTGAGCAGAACCAGGGGAAGCAGCAGGCACAGGGAGAAGTAGGCTCCCTGCAGAGCAAGGAGCCCAATGTGGGACTCTATCTCAGGCCTGCAGGATCATGACCTGAGCCAAAGGCAGATATTTAACTGACTGAGCCACCCAGGAATCCCTTGCTTTTATTTTCAATGTAAGTTTTTTTTTTTTTTTTTTTTTTTAGATTTTTTTTTTATTTATTTATTTGTCATAGAGAGAGAAGCGAGAGTGAGCACAGGCAGACAGAGTGGCAGGCAGAGGCAGAGGGAGAAGCAGGCTCGCCGCCAAGCAAGGAGCCCGATGTGGGACTCGATCCCAGGACGCTGGGATCATGACCTGAGCCGAAGGCAGCTGCTTAACCAACTGAGCCACCCAGGCGTCCCTCAATGTAAGTTTTTTATTTTCTTCTGGGTTAAAGACTCTATCCTGGATAAACAATGTTCTCACAAGTCTAAACACTGGAATAGTACTATTTCCTTGTCTTTGAGGGTTAGCAATAGGTACATCTTGGCCTACAAATTCCCCCTAAAGCCGACCTTGTTCCTGAATTTCCTTCTTCGAGATTCTAATTAGATGAAGTTATTTCGAAGTTTTTCTCCATTCAGCATGTTTAAAAATAATTTCTAATTTGATAGTACAGTACAGGCAAAGCACTAGAGAAATTAAGGGATGGGCACCTGGGTGGATCCGTGGGTTAAGCATCTGCCTTAGGCTCAGGTCAGAGATCAAGCCCCCCAGGCATTGGGCTCCTTGCTCAGCAGGGAGCCTGCTTCTCTCTCTGCCTGCAGCTCCCCCTGCTGTGTTCCCTCTTTCTGACAAATAAATAAAATTAAAATTAAAATAAATAAATAAATAAATAAATAAAATCTTTAAAAAAAGAATTATGGAGAATAAAAGGGATCAAAAAAGTTAAGATGGGATTTCCTGTGAGCCTCGGGGTTTAAAACGATTCCAGCAGAACAGGGAGAAAAATAAGAAAGTAATTCCTCATAGGAAAAATAGCATGGACTTTAAGAAAAATATTTTCTAAATCAATGGAAAAATAACATGAATTCAGAACATAATTTAAAAGTAGAGAATATATGACTAATTTTAGCAAGCACTACAAATTTCAAAACACAGTGCTTTGCTGATTATCTAAAATATTCTAATTCGTGTAGACATAAAATGAGTCTTTGAATATGAATTTTTTTAGGTTTGGATTACACAATCCCAATCAGTAACAAGAAATCATTGTTGATTAAGAGTGACAGAAATAGAAGTTTGAATTATATATGTATAATATATGAGCTGTCATCAACTTTTACCAAATGAATGCTAAATCACTCGGAATATTTCAGAGCAGATTTTTTTTTACATATGTATATCATTTGCAATAAACAGACTGATATACAACTTTTCCCTGATGGCATGTGTGTGAAAATGATCCCAGTGATCCTAAAATTATTTTTCTAGAAAGGAAACTAAATACAAGAAATAGATAAATTGGCAGAAGCCTACATGTTCAGACCAACAAGAAACCTGGCTTTGGACAAGTAAGAATTTTAGTTAAAATTTCAAAATGTAATTGTAATTGCTGCTCTATTTCTTCCAGCTATGCTGACTCATTGTCATCACATGTAGTTTCGAGGTTATTCTAGGATTCTTCATTTCTTATCCTGACTGTTGCTTCATTTCCTTACTATGCAATGCTTAAAAAAAAAAAAAAAAAAATTGCTCATATAATTAGATCATTACAAAAATTAGAATCTGAATAGTTTGCATTATAAATCTAGGATACCAGACTTTAAAATTTATTTAAGGTTCTAACTGCGAGCTTCCATTATTAAAGTTTTTGTGTCAAACTTATATTTTAGGTCAACTTTTTACCAAAAAAAAAGGCATTTAAGCCCCAAGATCTATTAATAAGTATAAGCTTGTTAATGACTCAGATATTCATTTACATTTCAAGGAGCTCACTTGGTATACTTCAAAGAACAAGAATCTTAAAAACAAAAAAGACCTGAGTTTCACTCCTGGCTCTGCCAATTACTAGCTGTGATTACTCACACAAATTATGAGTACTCTAACATCTGAGACCTGGGGGGGGGGGGCGAGTTTAGGAGAATGGAGGTAAAATCGTCTTTTGTAATTAAAAGAAAAACTATTTGTAAAGCAAACGGCACATTAGGATCATTAACATAATTGGCACACATTTAATATTGGGTTTTCTCTTTTATAAAGAAAGATTTGTTTAAGTTGTTTAATTTTAATTTTTATTTTTTATTTTTTTAAGATTTTATTTATTTATTTGAGAGAGAGACAGTGAGAGAGAGCATGAGCGAGGAGAAGGTCAGAGGGAGAAGCAGACTCCCCATGGAGCTGGGAGCCTGATGTGGGACTCGATCCCAGGACCCCGGGATCATGACCTGAGCCTATGGCAGTCGTCCAACCAACTGAGCCACCCAGGCGTCCCAAGTTGTTTAATTTTTAAATAGACTGTTTTGGCATCCTATCATCCAAATTTCAAGTTGGAAATGAATGGATTTAAATTTTAAATAAGCCTAAAAAAATCCATACGAAAGGTAATAATACTCAACACACACATAAACACCTATTCAGTCTACCTTCAGTTATCCCGTTAGGACATTAGTCACATAATCTAATGACATTGACATTTGCAAATAACTTTGAAAATTCTCACTTAAAATTTTCTTCACAGTATTTTCTCTTCAAATTGTTCAATAGTATTAAAAATATTCCCACTTTATGAGAAGTTTTTTTAACAAGAAATATTAGAAGTAATTCGGGAAAAAAAGCAGGAAAGAATTTGATGAAAGATAAATCATACTCATTTTGTTAAATATAAGATATATAAAATAATGAAGTTGAGCTGTATGGAGTACAGATTCACTTCACTTACTAATTAGATAAATCTATTTTTTAACCATACAAAATCATACTAGATGTATTTGCTTTTATAAAAGCACAGATCTAATGATGTGAAGTTTATTTCACACATCATATAGTTACCTTAAGAACATCTGGGGATATGTTATATAGGTACTAATTAGAGGGATATAAAGAATCCATGCCTTACTCTGGCATTTGGGCTTTTATTGAGAGACTCTTCAAGTCTCTGAATACCCCCTAATTTTGTATATGCCTGAGTCGTAACTATGGTTGTAGCCAAGTAAAAACAAATGATAGAAGAGGTAAAACACAGTTGTTGGGACCATATTGGGGAAAATTCTCCTTGTAAATGTAAGAGAGAATTATTTGCAGTCTCTTTCAACCAGTATTTATGGAGCATCTGCTCAGTGTTCAGAACTGTGCTATTTGGCACTGTATCTTTTTTCTAAACTTGGATATTCCAGTTAAAGATCTTTAACTGTCAAGGAGAAATATTTAGTCTTTCTTTGGGAGTGTCAAGTCATTGCCAAATTGCTTAAAATGGTATTTGAACTTTAAGGACAGTTTCATTTCTGCTAAGTTTGAGTAAACCTCTATTTTACAAAGTAACCAATTATCAGTTTTTAGAAGCTCTTTCTATTCTACTTATAAATCATAAATGTAGCAAATAAGTCATGAGCATGATGATCTGTAGAATAATTTTTAAAATGTTCAATTATATACTTGTTTAGATAGAATGGACAGAAACTTCATCTTACTAGTACACTTAATACCTTGAACAAAACATTGTACATACATAAAGGCATTCAAAAAGTATTTATTTAAAAAAAAAGATTTTATTTATTTATTTGACAGAGAAATAAAGAGCACAAGTAGGCAGAGCGGTAGGCAGAGGGAGAGGGAGAAGCAGGCTCTCTGCTGAGCAGGGAGCCCAATGTGGGGTTCGAGCCCAGGACCCTGGAATCATGAACTGAGCCGAAGGCAACCACTTAACCAATTAAGCCACCCAGGCACCCCTCAATCAATATTTCTTGAATTATTCTGAACTTACCATCAGTTCAGAATGAGTTTGAAATAAAGGCAAATGTAAGAAAGTCAAATGCTGTTTCCTACAATAATATTTAAAGTCTAGGAGACAGAGGGAATAATAGAAACACCAACCAAAGTTAGGGTATTGAGTATATGATGGAAAAGATCATGTATACACACAAAAAATAAAACAGTTTTATTTTCCATTTGCTGTAGGAATCCTTCAAGAAAAGTCTTCTCTCTTCATCTGACTAGGTATTTACAACATATTATATATATCCTTATAGTTTGGGGAAATTTTTTTTTCTTTTCCTTTTTTTCTTTCTTTTTTTGGGGGAGTTATATTAAAAGCACAAGTTGAGGATGTGTTTCATAAAAAGCAAAGTATCTAAAAAAAAGATGAAAGAAAGAAAGAAAAAGGAAGGAAAGGAAAAGGAAAGAGTCACATAGACATTATTTGAAGAGAATTTGGATTGACCTATGTAACTCTTGATTTATTCAATATCTTAAAGCAAGGGAATAAATTTCAAATTTTATATTGGTGCCATCTTGGAAGTATAATAAAGTCCAATACTCAAGGCAAGTAAATAAATTATTTTACTGGCCAGCAGATCACTAAACTCAGGAAGGGGCACTAAATTGAAGCACCAAAAAGATGACTAGGTAATTTAATGTAGTGAAAGAATGAACACACAGTTGACCATTACTTGACCTCTATTATCAAGCAGAAAGGACTATATTTTACCATGTGCCACAGCTTGATTCACATAGAGATTAAGCTCTCATGTAATCAACTTTGCTTTTGAGGACTTAATCACACGGTGGCATGAGACACATTCTATCTCACTACTTCAAAATGAAGGGAACGCTGTTATTTCTGTTCTATATAATGGAAATGAGACTGAAGTACAAAAGACCAACAAGTCAAATAACATTTCTGCTTTTAAAAAATAGCACATTAAAAAAGCACTATAATGTCATTTCTTACCCACATTTTAGTTAGAACACAATTTAAAATAACTTGATCTGAATTTAAAAAGGGTGGTGAACACTATAAAACTAAACTGTTGTGTTCAGTATAGAGTACTGAATCTTCAAGATTCAGTGTTTGTGAAAAACAATCATGAGTAGTGAATTCCTATTTTTTTTCAAATATAATACATATGACATAATATTCATAAAATGTACAAAGTAATCCAATAATATTTTGAGATTTTTAACAGATCAGTTAAACTATTTTGTTGAATGCTACAATAATTAGTTATCGCTGTTGGTAAGCAATTGTCAATATAATTGATATATTAACAGCTATAGCATAAATAGAAGATGTAAATTATACTACATTCTTAGTTTTTATTGATTATTCTCTCAGTCTCAAGAAAGAACATTTTTTAAATTTTTTAAAAAGATTTTATTTATTTATTTGTCAGAGAGAGAGAGGGCACAAGCAGGGGGAGTGAAGGAAGGAGAAAGAGAAGTAGGCTTCCCGCTAAGCAGAGAGTCTGATGTGAGGCTTGATCCCAGGACCTGGAGATCATGATCTGAGCCAAAGACAGATGCACAACCAACTGAGCCACCAAGATGCCCCTCAAGAAAGAACATTTAAATGAAAGTAAAGGTGACATTATTTTAGGGGAAAGTCTTAAGTTGTTCTTAACTAATATTTGTAAATAATTTAATTTCTATCAATAACATTACTTGTGACACACTTCACAGAAGATACTAATATGCAAGAGCACTATGCCATAATGGGAATGTGGAAAGCCAATGCATTTCAGTCATAAACATTTTTAATTAGATAGAAAAAAAGGTTTTCATTACATACATAAATTACATACAGCTGGGAGAAAACTGTCATTCTGTGTGTCACAATTAGTTGGTCCATGCTAAAGAAATTTTGATCAGGGGTGCCTGGGTGGCTCAGTGGGTTAAGCCGCTGCCTTTGGCTCAGGTCATGATCCCAGGTCCTGGGTTCGAGCCCCACATCAGGCTTTCTGCTCAGCAGGGAGCCTGCTTCCTCCTCTCTCTCTGCCTGCCTCTCTGCCTACTTGTGATTTCTCTCTGTCAAATAAATAAATAAAATCTTTAAAAAAGAAAGAAATTTTGATCATCGTGTTGTGGGCTACTAGACAAATTTTTTACTTGGAAGATAATTATATATAATATTAGTCCATATTAGCCTAAATTAGCCTGAAATTGCTTCTAAATTATTTTGAACATAAAGAAGCAGCAGATTTAACTTTTGGTTTTATGCCATCAGATACCATTTCTAATACTGAGATTTCATTTTGTTACCTAGGCTAATATAAGGTCAGATCAGTTAATCTTTGGATGGTAGGATTATGGATGACTTATTTTATCTGTCATGTTTTTTGGAACTTTCCAAAATTTCTACAAGGAATATAAATATTCATTACATAAAAAATATAATCAAATCAATTTATACATATATGTGTATAGACCTACTTGTACATATATGTGACTATACCTATTTATATATATATGTGTATATATATATATATATATAGTAATCAGATGAAACACTAAACAAGACAATTTTTAAAACATATGTTGAATACTGATCATTATTCTTGCTTGTTCAAGTGAAATAAGCACATTTTCTTCTTGCTTGGAGATTGAAGCTTATTGATATTAGTGAAACTTTTGAACACAATGTAAAATCAAAGGACAAGACCAGGAAAAATTGAACAGCAATCATGTCTTTTATATCTAGATGAATGAATGCAATATATTCATTCTTTAGGTAGTTGTAATATTGGAGTTTGGAACAATTTATGAATCTTTAGATAAAATGGGAATCGGGGAAATGTCACATAACTAACTGATAAATATAATAACTTATATTGTGCAATAATTATTATAATATATAACATATAATTAAGTTTAATTATTTGTAATTTAGTATGTATTTAATTATGTATTTTTACTGCACATAAAAAGAAATATTTCACAACATAAAGAAAGAAATAATCAATAAATATATACTATGATAAATATAACTAATAAATAAGACTACTTAAAAATCAGGGAGACATGACTTTCGAAGGTAAGAGAAGTACATAAAAATTATCTTGACCAAAAAACATACTTATTTTACATGGAAAGGATTCTTACAGAGCAACTTGTTAGGAGCTACACTCTTTTCTGCTTAAGAGACTGCACACAGTAAAAATATGCTGGCTTGAATAAAATTTTTATCTAAAGGCTTAAAACATAATTAGATGAAGGCATTCCACATTATCCACTATTGTACTGCATAGGTAATGCTGATTCTGGTTGGCATTCAGTAGGCAGGCAGAAAATTGTGGCAATTATTGAAAATTATTGGGTTTTAAACACAGTGTACTCAACTCTCTCCTCTCATCCTCCCAACTTCATGCAAATTCTTTTTATTAGGAAAATAATGAATTCTGCTGCTTCAGCACCAAGGAAACTACATTTTGAAAAATCATGATTTACATTTTTTATTGCTATTTGTCCCACACAAAGAATACACATGCACTTGGGTGTTTTGTTTTTTGTTTTTTGTTTTTCAGTCTGAATCACGGCTTTCACTTTTTTTTTTTTTTAAGATTTTATTTATTTGACAGAGAGAGAGAGAGAGATCACAAGTAGGCAGAGAGGCAGGCAGAGGGAGAGGGGGAAGCAGGTTCCCTGCTGAGCAGAGAGCCAGAAGAAGGACTGCCAGATCTCAGGACTCTGAGATAATGACCCCTGAAGGCTGAAAGCTGAAGGCAGAGGCTTAACCCTCTGAGCCACCCAGGCACCCCATGATTTTCACTTTTCATCAATTTCTCTATGCTTAACATACTTTCTACCGACTACCCTTACAAAAGGTTCTAACTCAGTCCAATCTCCTTCAAAAGGCTCTTTCTAATTTCACTAAGATATCGTCATATTTCTCTCTGTCACGTTTTCACAGTATTTTTTGTGACCCCAAGAAGGCTTTAAAGTCTGCCTGTTAATACAGTTAGGTGTGTGTAAAGTCTACCAACGATCCTGTGAGCTCCAGTGAAACTGAAGCATATTCATCTCTGTTCCCCACACCACCCTCCCCAAACACCTGCATATTACTGAAATTCTCTGAAAAGAAAAAGATACCTTAAGCTTCATGACTCTCTTTTTTTTAAGCAATTTTTTTTTAATTTTTAGAGATTTTATTTATTTATTTGACAGACAGAATGAGAGAGAGCGCACAGCAGGGGCAGCAGCAGGCAGAGGGAGAGGGAAAAGCAGGCTTCCCAGTGAGCAAGGAGTCTGATGTAGAACTCGATCTCAAACCCTGGAATCATGATCTGAGCTTAAGAAAAGCGCTTAACTAACTGAGCCACCCGGGCTTAATGATTCTTAAAACAACTATACTTTTTTCTCCTTATTAATTCCACAAGAACAGTTTGTTTCTCTTGCTGTTTATTTGTTTTGTTTGAGTCATATATAAGGATCTACGAATAGATGAGTAAAATTTTGAACTAAAGAATATTACTATCATTTGGTTTAGGTACACTTTTATATTTTTTCTTATTTTCAAGGACAAATTGTCTTTTGAAATGACTTGGCATGTCATTTCAAAAAATAATAATTCTAAGCAAATGTCTATGAAACTTAGCTAATCATAATCATATGCTATTTGAAACATGATACAAACTATAATAAGGTACTCTTTGGGTGAAATTAGATTTTTAAAGTTCTTTAATAAATTAAAAAAAAAACAGAAAAATAATTCTGTGCCGCACAGGTTCAGAATTGTTTTTTCACAAATACCATATGTTTATAATAAAGATTATTAATCCTAGAGAATACATCTTCCAATTTATGTCACTCTCTGAAAAATGGATAATTGATTACATTAAACTATTGATAATTTATCAAAGATTTTCATTACCAGTATCAGGCTCTTATTCCAATATAATAGTTTACTGAACCCAACTTTTAGAGAGTCTCACTACTGCTACTTGAAATAGAAGAAAATTTATTTACTCTAAGTGAGCATTTGGTAACATAAGGAACAGAAAACACTAGAATACCTTATTTGTGCAACAAACACTTGAACTTTATGTCTGAAAAGATTTCTTTCTAAATTGCCTACTAATGACTCCATAATTATAATTACATTAGTAAGACAATTGCCAGCTTTGTCCTGAGCCTATATGGGTTCAGAAATACTATAAAATAAACTAAACATGTGTGCCTCTAGTATTTTGAATATTCTAATTGGTGCCTACAATGTGTCAGGCTTTGTGCTTAGCACTGAATCACAGAGATGAATAAGACTTGAATTTTGTCCTAGGGAACACCACAATGTTAGCTAACAATATACAAATTGATGCTTCATAACTAAAATTATGTCTACTAAATTAATTAATTTCATCCTGGATATTCTGAGAACTACAGACTCAGTTTTTATAGACTCACAAATAATAGCTTCTCTAACAAAAGAAAACAAAAGAGAAAGGATAGCAACTTATCTTGTATTAGCTGCAATTCTGAAAAAGGAGATGGTAGAGGCAGAGTGCTGTCTATTCAATATAAATTGAACCTGAATCTTTGCAATAAAAAATTTCAGGTAGAATTATGGTTTGTGACATATATTGTATTGCAATGTTTCCAGAAGATTCTATTTCCTGATTAGATTCCATGTGATCTGAATCATATTGTTTTTGCATGAAAAGAATCTGTCAAGAATGGATATGTCATTTTGCAAACATATTATCCCTGATGTTAATTAGGTTAGATATTATAAGCAAGGACTCATGGACCCAGATGCCAATTAATCTAGTGTCCAGTCCATTGAAGTGAGGTGCTCACTAGGTAATCTGAGTGTAACTTAATTATTTTTGTCATTTCAAATTGAGACTTTTATTTCTATATTTGAGAAACGTATAGTTCCTAAACCCAAATGGATTTTTTCTGGAGAAGTTTGGATGAGGCAAAAGTGGAAGACATTATCAGATAGAGGTTGGTAATTTATCACTTAGAGAAGTATGAGCCTCACTTTTATCTATACAACTAGAGCATAACAGGTTGATGTTGTGTAGCATAAAATAATTCACAATAGACCTTGGCGAAAAGACATAGTGAGTGTGAAATCTTAGTTAAACTACGGAATTCTAAACAAACTTTTTTTTATAAAACTTGAAAAAAACACCTTTGGGATGAACATGTATGTTAAGTATTATGTCCGTCTCTGTAAGTTTAGCACAAACTGAATAGAAGCTTTATGTTATTACTAACATGTCTTGATTATACAGAATTTATTATATAATAGCTGTTCAATGTCAAATGCTTTTAAAAACACAGAGGCAGACTACAACTATGGGCATTTGTACTTGATGGTTAATTCTTTACTTGCATATCTATTATCCAGTACGAACCCTCTTGCATAAGAGTTGTTACTACTTCTCTAGATTGTAAACCATATCAGTGCTTAACTTGTGTCTGATACAAGTCACAATATATAGCAGTGTCTGGTATAAAATTTGTGCTCGATGGATATATATATAAATAATATATATTATTTGAAGTCTTGCTTTAAAAATTAATTATAACAATCTAAATGTGGATTTTACTCTAGTAGGATTTTTGTTTTCTTTGATACTACGTGATGGACGTTAAAGTACTCTGTGTACAGATTATAATAGTAGCAATCAACATTAAATATATCTCCTACAAATTACAATTGAGGGTGTTTGACTCCTCTGGGAAAAAATGGTAATGTGAAAAGTAAGTCAATAAACTATTTAATATCCATTACCAGGATATGATATTTTTAATTTAGCATGTGATTTAAACAGTCTGACTCACATGATTTTATTTTCAAAGGAGAAAACTCTAGAGGTACTTACACTGATCCCTTTGTTGTTTAAAAATGTAATCCTCATGGTTGATTAAGAGTCTTCTATATATATAAAATAAATCATGGCACAGAAGGCCCTTCATATTAAAGGCAAGATAAAATATTCATCTCTATATTTAACTACTAAAACCGGAAAGAAGGAAACACAATTTGTTTTACTGACTAGGCTATCAGATGTTGGTAAGTGTCAAAAAGAAAAAAAGTAATAAAAAATGTCATCAATAAAACAATGACAGCCATAAAAACAAGATGTGCAATTTTTATTTATCTTACAGTATGAAATCCTTGACACTTAGAATATTAAGATTTTTTTCAAATATTACAAAGTTAATATGTAGGAAAGGGAATCCTTTATAATGAAATTTTTATTTAATTCTGGTTTAGCATGCCCTTCCCAGATCTGACTGATGTGAAATACCATAAGTTAGTCACTCCATGGAAAATTGTCATTCTGCGTAAATAACAAAGAATATAAGTTTTTCCCTCACATTTTATAGAAGGGGTATGCCATTATTATTTTCTAATGTGAATTAACCAGTTGATTATTTAATAGCCCTGTAATTTCTAACTACTAGGAGAAAAATCACAAACCTGACTTAGTATTTCTATCCCTAATTATGCTAGTTAATGGTCATATTTTTTAATAGTAAGTCATCATCATAATATCATTGAGATGTTGTAACCAAAATCATAGTTTATTCAAAGCATTCTAAATATATTCTGATTAGGTAGGCCATTTATAATATTTTTTAGCAGTAATTCCAGGAAATGTTCAAGAAAGATGATTCAAAAGGATTGTTCTGGGTAAAAGGTCCTGATAAATGGAGATCTCCAGAGATGCAAATTACTCATTAAGATAAAAAGACATTTATTGATCCATCTTAGTTTCTTATTGGAAAGAGATAAAAAGTATGAATCAGTACATCCTTATCTTTGAAGCCAGTATTTCAGGGATGAATGTTTTATTCAGTCTTGTCCCTAGCAATAGACCCAAAAGTTAGAAGTGCAAAGGACACTAGAAGAGGAACTTCTAGTTCAAAAGGGAACTAATTACTAAATTTTGATCATGAATTATGACTGCAGGGACTATGTAAATTAGACAGTTTATGTTTTCCAACTTGTGTTACTGTTGATGGTTGCCTTTTTTTTTTTAAGATTTTAATGATTTATTTGACAGAGAGAGAGAGACAGGGAGAGAGGAACATAACCAGAGGGAGTGGGAGAGGGAGAAGCAGGCCTCCTGCTGAACAGGGAGCTTGATGCGGGGCTCTATACCAGGACCCTGGGATCATGACCTGAGCCGAAGGCAGATGCTTAACCCACTGAGCCACCCAGGTGCCTCTGATGGTTGCCTTTTTAAAAGAAAATCATGTATGGACATCCTTTTGTAAGAGAAGTGGATGTTATCTCTGTGGGGAGAACACCAAAGAACAAGGTGGATGTAAGAAACTTTACAGGAAAAGATAAAAGCCCCCCGGAAGCTGTAAGGAAATAGAGTGGAAAATAAGAGCTGGTCTGAGCCTTAGGGGTCACCTTTGGACACAGAATAGAAAAGATTCTGTGACTCACTGCCAATGCAGTGTTTTGTGGTCCTAGTTATTGGCAAATTTAGTCTGTATTTTCTCAAATTCAGTCTCTATTTTATAGTAAGCCATTTATTTATTTATGAAACAGCTAACTCTATTATCTGTTATTCATTCTGGATCACATGCTGACGATTTTCTTATGACCAAGATGGACATGATCCTTTCTCTTATGGTTCATTGACTCTAGTGAGAAGAATAGACAATTAAATCAGCAATTATCATGATGTATGGAAAGTATTATGACAGAAATAAATAAGAAAGGATATCTCCAATGTCCTAGGTCAGAAACAACTTCCCAGAAATGTCAAATTTAAACCGGAATTTAAATTTATGAATAAGAATTAGCTAACAAAAGAAAGGAAGATATTAGGGAAGGAGAAGCAGCCAGAGGAGAAAATTCTAAGTGTAAAGCAGAATATGTGCCAAGACTTCTAAAGGGGAAGGAGGACGTTTTATTCAAGAAGCTAAAAGAAGTTCAGCAGTCACAGAAATCTAGGTAAGGGTCAGCGAGTGAAAAGGTATCGCCAAGAGTTTTGGCTTAGTCTTGAGTAAAATGAAAAGTCATTAATAAGTTTTTTTTTTTTTCTTTTTTTGCTTAGAAGTAACCTAATCACACATTTTATGTAAAGAACGTGTTTATCTGTCTAGTGCTGTGTAACGAATTACCACAAATTTAGCAGTTTAAAACAATGCACATCATTATCTTACAGTTCTATGGCTCAAAAATCTAGGCAATGTCTTCTATAGTCCTCTGCTTAGGGTCTCACAAGGCTTCAAAGTACCTCCAAAGGCTGGGGTTTCATCAGAAGCGTGGCTGGGGAAAACTTTCCCAGGTTGATGGCAAAATTCATTTCTTTATGACTATAGGATATAGGCAACTAGCTCCTTCAAAACCCGAGCAACAGAGACTGCGAGTTGTGAGTCTGAAAGATATTTTTATACAATGTAATACAATCCTGGCAGTGACATCTCATCACACTTGCCATATTCTATTAGAAGTAAGTCACAGAGCTCACTCACACCCACGGGGAAGGAACTATGAAAGGTGTGACCACCAGGGGGTGGAAATCATGAGACAACCTTAAGATCCATCTACCCTAATTTCACTCAGTTGCAGGGAGAAAATAATGGCATGAGTTGTATTGTTGATACTAACCTACACTAAGACAGGGGAAGTGGAAAAAATGTGTCAGATTACAGGCATTTCTACCATGTAGAATGGACAAAACATAGTGATTGAATTTGGGGATTGAAAAGAGCTAAGAATCAAGGATGATGCTCACGGTACATGTCAGGACAATACCAGGGGAGGAATAGGTTTTGCAGGTCTTTACAATGAGTTTAGTTTTTAATATTTCGAATTTTAGTTTTTAACACTGTGAATTTGAGATAACTATGAGACATCCAAGAAGTAAAGTCTATAGGCAGTTGGGAATATAAAAACAATAGGGGGAACAATTTAGTTTTTTTGTTGAAAAAAACTAATCATAGTTGTATATGCTTCCTAAAAGAGTGGCAATAATTTATCTCCAAAAGAGATGATTCTTTCAAAAGGCAATGTCTTGGTCTTAGTAACCAATTAAGAGAGATCAGAACCATTAGATACAGCCAAATGGGTCCCATTTAGATGGCTAATAATAATACGAAATTTAGAGTTGCCTGCTGGACCTAGAAAAGAAACAAACTTCTGGCTTAGAAGATAAGAAAAAGATCCAGAAACGATGGGATCCCAATAGCATAGCTGGGGTTTGGAGCCCATGAGAAATTCCATAAGAAAAAGTACATTTGAAGGATCTGTAGTATGCTTTTTTGAATTTTAATTACTTTAATTGATTCGCTTTACCTTAAAAACTTTATTAAAGCATGGTTTATGTTAGGCTGATTTCCATAATGCTTCATGCTGGAAATGGTAGAAAAGTCTTTATCTTTCATACATAGAAAACAATAATCTCAAAACCCACAAGTGAGCAGGTGAAAACTGAGAAGTTATAACAACACAAATTGAACAAAATACGTGTACTCTAAAAACAATGTATTCCCTTCCCTCTGGGAGGAAAGGGGGAGAAATGGGATTTGGAGCCATTTTCTTTTGCTGTTATAGGAAAAGGTGACTTAATAATGTAGAGGACTGAAGCTATGCAAGAAGCAGTTATTTATATACATTAATCAATGCCAAGTGCAACACAAGTGCCCTCTGCCCAATAGTTTTTTCTAGCTTTATTAAGATACAATTGACAATGACATCATGTAAGTTTAAGGTATTACATGGGTCGATTTGATACATTTATACCTTGTAAACTGATTACCACAGTAGCATTAGTTAACATCTCCAACGGCTCACATAATCACCCTTATTTTTTGGCAAGAACACTTAAGTCTACTTTTTTCTTTTCTTTTTTAGCAATTTGGAAGTATAAATTACAGTATTATTAATTATAATCACTATACTGTACATTAAATTCCCATAACTTATTCATCTTGTAACTAGAAGTTGGTAGCTTTTGATCAGTCTCTCCCTATTTTCCCCACCCCCACCCCAAACCCTGGCAACAACCATTCCACTCTCCAATTCTGCAAGTGAAGCTTTTTGAGATTCCATATCTCAGTGACAGCATATAATGTTTGTCTTTGTCTGACTTATTTCACTTAGCATAATGCCCTCAATTTCCATCCATGTTGTTGCAAATGGTGGTATTTCCTTCTTTCTCATGGCTATATAATATTCCTTTGTGTATATATATACACCACATTTTTATCCATTAATCCATAGCTGGGCACTTAAGTTGTTTCTTTATCTCAGTTATTGTGAATAATCTGCAATGAACTTGGGAGTGAAAACATGTCTCAAGATCCTAATTTTATTTCCTTTTGGTATTTACCCAGAAGTAGGATTGCTGGATCATATAGTACTTTTACTTTTCATTTTTTGAGAAACCTCCATGCTGTTTTCCATAATGACTATACCACCTTATGTTACCACCAACAGTGCAGAAAAGAGTTCTCTTTTCTCTATATTCTCACAAACGATTGTTATCAGTTATCTTTTTAATAATAGCAGTTCTAACAGGTATTATCTCACTGTGGATTTGATTTGCATTTCCCTGAAAAGGGATGTTGAACATCTTTTTGTGTACCCAATAGCCATTTTTATGTCTTCTTTGGAAAAATATCTGCTCAGATCCTCTGCCTATTTTTTAATTGGATTGTTCATCTGTTTGGTTTAGTATTGAGTTCCATGAGTTCCTTATATATTTTGGATATTAACTTCTTATCAGGAACATGATTTTTAAATGTTCTCTACTATTTTCTAAAATTTTTTTTCATTTTGTTGATTGCTTCTTTTGTTATGCAGAAGTTTTTCATTTGATGTAGTCCCACTTACTTGCTTTTGTTGCTTGTGTTCTTGGTATCATATTCAAAAAATCATTTCCAGGGCCAGGTTCAAGGGGTTTCTTCCCTACATTTCCTTCTAAGAGTTTTGTGCTATCAGGTCTTATGTTTAAGTCTTTAATCCATTTCAAATTAATATTTGTGAATAGTATAAGATACTTCTTCATTCTTCTGCATTCTTCATTCTTCTTCTTCTGTGATTATCCAGTTTTCCAATTTTAAAAAAATTGCTTAAAGGAGATACCTTAAACAATGAGAGTGAACATGTATATAAAATTTTTATACATAAAACTGAGCATTAAGATTAAAAAAATATGTTGGTAAATTTGATTACTAACAATAATAAAACAGAAAATAAATATTCATACAAAGAATGAATCAGAGTATGTTTCTGTATTCATAATATTAAAATGTCTGTTCCCTTGCTAAACATTTCTCCACTTCCTATCACCATGTCACATTTTCCTCCCTCACATTCTTTTTCTTCCCTTTTCAACTCCTATGAAATTTACTGCTTCAGGTAGGAAGCAAAACTGGGTTTCTTTTGGCAGTCAAAAAATGAATATAAAGGCCATGATATCTGGGTTCCTCTACTCAGGGACATAACATTCATATTTAGACTCTTTGCCTGAGTTAAGAAATCTTGCCCTTGCTATAAGATAATGGCACACTATCAAGGAGGTCAAGACCAAAAGCAAAAACATTAGTAAACTTCTGGCCACAACAGATGAGCCTTCCCTTGTATTGCCAATGCCAACACAGAGTTTAATTCTTATGCTTTATAAAAACTGGTCAATTGCTTTCCAAACAAAAGATGTTTTCTTTTCTTTTTTTTTTTTTACCTTACATATTTCTTATAGTTATATGATAATGCATAGTGAGACTTCATTCTATTTTCATTTGAAAAAATGAGCTGAAATTGGTATCTTTAAAACTAGTATTAACCAAAGAAAAAAAAAAGAAAAACAAGTAGCATTAATGAAGTTCATTAACTATTTCAGTCTATATTGACTTTATAAATTCACCCTTGTCTATAAGGGGATTCAGTTTCAGGACAACATACTCACTTATTTATATCCCAAATTAGGAAATAAAATCGTGAACCAAACTTACAAACTCTTTGTGGCAAATTAGAATTCATTAATAATTATAATTCATTAGCTCCAGATCCAAATCACTGGTCTACTGGACTAATGTTGGTATTATCTTTTTTTTTACAAATTTACAAATTTATTTACTTAATTTTTAATTTTTAAAAGTTTTTAAAATTTATTTTTTATTGTTAACATATATATATTATTTGTTTCAGGGGTACAGATTTGTGATTCATCAGTCTTACACATTACATAGTGCTCACCATAACACAATCCTCTCTAATGTCATCACCCAGTCAATCAGCCCTCTTAACCCCCTCCACTCCAGCAATCCTCAGTTTGTTTCCTGAGATTAAGAGTCTCTTATGGGGGCGCCTGGGTGGCTCAGTTGGTTAAGCAGCTGCCTTCGGCTCAGGTCATGATCCCAGCGTCCTGGGATCGAGTCCCACATCGGGCTCCTTGCTCATCAGGGAACCTGCTTCTCCCTCTGCCTGCCATTCTGTCTGCCTGTGCTTGCTCTCTCTCCCTCTCTCTCTCTGACAAATAAATAAATAAAATCTTTAAAAAAAAAAAAAAAGAGTCTCTTATGGTTTGTCTCCCTCTCCAGTTTTGTCTTGTTTCATTTTTTTTCCCTCTCTTCCCCTATGATCCTCTGCCTTGTTTCTCAAATTCCACTTATCAGTGAGATCATAAGTTAATTGTTTTTCTCTGATTAACTTATTTCACTTAGCATAATAGCCTCTAGTTCCATCCACATTGTTGCAAATGGCAAGATCTCATTTTTGGATGGCTGCATAATATGCCATTGTGTGTGTGTGTGTGTGTGTGTGCACATGTGTGTTTTATTTTCTTTATCCATTCATGTGTCAATGGACATCTGGACTCTTTGCATAGTTTGGCTATTGTGGACATTGCTGTTATAAACACTAGGGTGCAGGTGCCCCTTCAGATTACTACATTTGTATCTTTGGGGTAAATACCCAGTAGTGCAATTGCTGGGTCGTAGGGTAGCTCTATTTTCATCTTTTTGAGGAACATCCATACTGTTTGCCAGAGTGGTTGCACCAACTTTCATTCCCATCAACAGTGTAAGAGGGTTCCCCTTTCTCCACATCCTCCTCAACATCTGTCGTTCTCTGACATGTTAATTTTAGTCATTCTGACTGGTGTGAGGTAATATCTTCATTGTGATTTTGATTGTTATTCGGTTGTGTATTTGTATTTCTCAATATGCTGAGCGAGGTCAAGTACTTTTTCATGTGCCTGTTGGACATTTGGATGTCTTCTTTGGAGAAATGTCTGTTCATATCTTCTGCCTATTTCTTGATTGGGTTATTTGTTCTTTAGGTGTTGAGTTTGATAAGTTCTTTATAGATTTTGTATACTAACCCTTTATATGATACATTGTTTGAAAATATCTTCTCCCATTCCAACGGTTGTCTTTTGGTTTTGTTGACTATTTCCTTTGCCATGCAAAAGTTTTTTATCTTGGTGAAGTCCTAATAATTCACTTTTGCCTTTGTTTCCCTTGCCTTTGGCAATGTGTCTAGGAAGAAGTTGCTGCAGCAGAAATCAAAGAGGTTGCTACCTGTGTTCTTCTCAAGGATTTTGATGGATTCCTGTCTCACATTGAGGTCTTTCATCCATTTTGAGTCTATTTCTGTGTATAGTGTAAGGAAATGGTCCAGTTTCATTACTCTGCATGTGGCTGTCAAAGTTTCCCAAAACCATTTGTTGAAAAGACTGGTGTCCCCCCGCCACATTGGATGTTCCTTCCTGCTTTGTCAAAGATTAGTTGACTATAGAGTTGAGGGTCCATTTCTGGATTTTCTATTCTGTTCCATTGATCTGTGTGTCTGTTTTTGTACCAGTACCATACTGTCTTGATGATTACAACTTGTAATAGAGCGTGAAGTTTGGAATTGTGATGCCACAAGCTTTGGTTTTCTTTTTCAACACTCCTTTGGCTATTCGGGGTCTTTTCTGGTTCCATACAAATTTGATGATTATTTGTACCATTTCTGTGAAAAAAGTTGATGGTATTTTGATAGAGATTGCATTGAATGTGTAGATTGTTCTAGGTAGCATAGACATTTTCCCAATATTTTTTCTTCTAATCCATGAGCATGGAATGCTTTTCCATTTCTTTGTGTCTTCCTCAATTTCTTTCATGAGTACTTGATAGTTTTCAGAGTACAGATTCTTTGCCTCTTTGGTTAGGTTTATTCCTAGATATCTTAAGGTTTTGGGTGTAATTGTAAGTGGGATGAACTCCTTAATTTCTCTTTCTTCTGTCTCATTGTTGGTGTATAAAAATGGAACTGATTTGTGTGCATTGTTTTTATACCCTGCCACTTTAGCCTGCTCTTTAGCCTCTGTGTATTTGAGTTCTTTCCAGCTTCCATCTTGTGATTGAGTTTGAGTTTCAAAGCACTGTGATTCAAAAATATGCAGGGAATGATCCAAATCTTTTGGTACCATTTGAGACCTGATTTGTGACCCAGGATGTGATCTATTCTGGAGAATGTTCCATGTGCACTAGAGAAGAATGTATATTCTGTTGCTTTGGGATGGAGTGTTCTGAATATATCTATGAAGTCCATCTAGTCAGTGTGTCATTTAAAGCCTTTTATGTCCTTGTCGATCTTTTGCGCTTAGATGATCTGTCCATTTCAGTGAGGGGGTTATTAAAGTCCCCTATTATTATTGTACTATAGTTGATGTGTTTCTTTGATTTTCTTATTCATTGGCTTGTATAATTGGTGGTTTCCATGTTAGGGGTATAAATATTTATAATTGTTAGATCTTCTTGTTGAATAGACCCTTTAATAAGTCTGATATAGTGTCTTCCTCATCTCTTATTACTTGTATTATCTTTTTCCTCCTAATATCAATGATAAGAAAACTAATATAATCCAGATTTTTTAAGTTGTGATAAATGCATGTATGGTTAACATAAAGTAGAATATAACGACAAAGTCTCCAAAGTCAGTTGTTGAAATGAACCTGGCAATGATGAGCAAACTAATAATCAGCCTGCTGTGTTGATACCAAAATATTGATAATGAAAGATCCTTTCAAGTGTCACAGAAATAAAAAAAACATTTTTTAAAAGATTTTATTTATTTATTTGACAGAAAAAGATCACAAGTAGGCAAAGAGAGAGAGGAGAAAGCAGGCTCCCCACAGAGCAGAGAGCCCAATGTGGGGCTCCATCCTAGGACCCTGGAATCATGATCTGAGCTAAAGGCAGAGGCTTTAGCCCACTGAGCCACCCAGGTGCCCCTAAAAGAACATTTTTAAGAGCAGACTAAATTTATAGATTATTTCAATAAGATTAATGTCAAACTGATTTCAAAATGTATGGTAAAATGAAAAGTTAAGAATGAATAATTGCAATAAGTTTTTTATGTGGCTGAGGTTCTGTAAGAGAGAAAGGTAGACATTTAGCTAGGAGGAACAGTTTGTTACTTTACAGAGAATGTGTACACACACCAACAGATATTAAATCTTTGCATCATTCCCAGTAGCCTTTTAGAGGGTCTGGTTCACAAGTCATGCAGATGATCCCCTCATTCTTACAATAGTTTCCTGTTAGAGAAAATCATGGTCTCCCCTATTATGTCTTCAAGTTCTTTTTTTTTCTTAAATACTGTTCATAATTTATCTTACAGACATGTGTATAATATTTAAAATATTTAGTCAATTGACTGACTAGTTGCAGATCAACTCTAAAAACTCATTGATGGAAGTCAGACATCAAAAGCAACATAAAGGAAAAGAAATGTAAGTAAAGAGTTCTAATATACAAACAGAAATACAGTAGAGGCCAAATTACACTAAAAGACTAATAATAAACAGAAATGTAAAAGCCAATAATTCATTCTAACTGTTCAAAAGCTCCCCACTCAAAACATCTGACACACCCCTCATATGGCACCAAAGTGACAGCTCCATATGGACATTAGAATGACAACTTAACAATGTGCTATGTCCTCAAAGAGTTAGATGGATGGTGCAGTTTTTAGCAAAGCTGGTGAGCTCTGAAAAAGAATAAAAATGCAAAGCATTCTTTTGCTTTCTTTATGTGCAAGAGCTTTTGAAGAGTACTGAAACAGTTGTAATACAACTCATCTCTCTCAGAAAGGAGGAAAGTTCCAAAAGCTCTCAAATATAGGGTACAAGGATATCAACAGTGCATCTCTCACTTATGCTATGAAATATTTACACTTTAGTGAACCTGGCCTATTACAGTGGGCAGAAATAGACTCTAGGTCAGCTAGCAAAATAATAATGAACTAGGCCTTGCTTTTGTGGATATTTTCTAAAAAGTACAAAATGCTCTGTGCATTTAAAAGAGGACATTGAATAGATTGTCCATTGGGGATTTTTGCTTTCTTGGCTTTTGTTACAAGTCTCAATTTTAAAACCAGCATTCTGTGACTTAATTCAATATGCTGAGAAGTCTGACTGGATGTACATCTAAGGAGGGTGAAGTAAGCTTCATCGCTGGGCATTTTTTCTTTCCCAAAGCCTCTGAGGAATTGGTTGGTGTACTCCATTTTCTACATTTGTTGTGTGGTTTTAAGTGTGGAGATGGACACACACCTACATCCAATCTGAGCGACATGAACACATAGCTTATCTGGCAGAAAAAGTAAGAGAAACTGGAATGCATAGAAGGGTTTTTCTCTTCTTGGTGATGCCAGTTTCCTATTTTTCTTGTCTCCCCTTTTTTGGAATAAAATAATAAGATGACAAGGCAGGCAATTTTTTTGTTGTTTTTTTTCAAGTCCAACTAAAATCTAAAAATAATGATAATCATAATTCATATTTACATAACTGCTATCCATCCTCTTAAATCTTTTAATGTTAAATGAGTCTGACTTTAAAATAGCCACATATGGTTGGTATACACCAGCTCTTATTTCATAATAGGTGAACTAATGCACACAAAGAGGTTAAATGCTATACTAGGAGATGTATATATCCAAATTGTTATTTTTCAATGTTTCAAAAGTCAACTGGAAAACCTAAAAATTAAGGATTCTTAAAAATGTTCAACATGTCATTTTCTAACAAACAAAGCAAAAAAGCTCCTGGTTTGCTAATGAACATAAGTTGATATTTGGAAAAATGTATGTCTATAAATTGGAAGATGAAAACTATAGATAGATAATATAATACTTTTGTGAAAAGTGGTAATATCCTATTGTCTGCCATTATTGATCAGAGTTCACATTTAATTCATTGTAATTCAACATAGCATGTTTCTGGAATGTCAAGCTTTGAATCCTATATTCCACACAGCAAATGTGAGCCTTGTATAGATATATATTTGTACATACATATATATGTATAAATATATACATGCATGTATATATATCATATATAAATATATAAATACATATACACATTATAAATATGTATGTGTATATTTTATATACATAAAGAGAAAAAATATATGAAGTTGACCCTTGAAAAATGCAGGGCAGGGGTAGTAGGGGTGCTGACCCTCTGAGCAGTGAAAAATTCATGTATAACTTTTGATTCCCCCACAACTTACTACTAATAGCCTAATGTTGATCAAAAGCCTTACCAATAACATAATGTTAATCAACACGAGTTTTTTATGCTATATTTATTACATATTGCATTCTTACAGAAAAGTAAGCTAGAGAAAAGAAAATGTTATAGAGAAAATACATTTACAGTACAGTATTTATTGGAAAAAATCTTCATATAAGGAGACCTGTGCAGTTCTAACCAATGTTGTTCAAAAGTCAACTGTATATATATATTTCTCCCTTCTATTCTCACATAGCAAATGTGAGCCTTCAAGAAATAGTTGTGTGTGCAGAAAACTATAGAACTTCAAGCATTTAATAGATTTTGTAACTTCTACGGGGCTCTGTTTTGGAGAATCTTTAACTTCTAGGACCTGAATTCTTTCATGGCTGGCTGTGTAATTGGCATGTGTCGTTATTATAACTTTTTTTTTATGCTAAACTATAAAATAAAATTGCCTATGAATTTTTTCACACCTAACTTTTCATAATTTTAGTAAAAGGCAAGCAAAATTGTCATCTACTTAAATTACCAATATAAAAATCATTATCATTTCTTTTGGAAAAAAGACAATACTGATTTAGCCTAAGAATAGTCTAATAATACGGAGACAGTAAATCCTACCATTAGTCTCTTGAAGGGAACATCATGAAGTCAGCCTGGCTTGGGCTCATTTCGGATTTCACCACATATAACACAGTAGGAAAATTCTGTCTCCTCCACTATGAAAGGGACATATTTTTCAAACGCCTCCAAATCCAAGTTACCTTTTCAAATACAGTAATAATTTATTATGTTCCTGTTCACATTATTCTAAATATTATAATGATGGAAAAGAAGTATTAGTTATGTTCTCAATTTTCTATTATTGAGGAAGCAATTCATACATGCATGAAATGTTTAAAAAACACCATATAGCACCATTAACATTTTTATTTTTTATTTTTTTCCAAAGATTTTATTTATTTATTTGAGAGAGAAATATAGAGTGAGCATCAGTAGGGGGAGTGAGGCAGGGCCAAGGACAAGGGAGAGCCAGACTCCGCCCTGACCCAGGGCTTGATCCCAGCACCCTGAGATCATGACCTGAGCCAAAGGCAGACACTTAACCAATTGGGCCAGCAGGGACACCCCCCCATTAACATTTTTAAATTCAACAGGTACGGTGAGGAAATATATGACCAACCATAATGGGGAAAAAATTAGAATGAACTGGAAGTTGCTAGGAAATTCTTTTATTTATTTATTTATTTATTTATTTATTATTTTGGAAATTCTGAGTCAGCATTGGCTAGCCACTTGAGACAGCTTATTTTTCAATCTCATCTCACCACAGACATGAATTCCTTCACTTTGGATTATTACATTAATTATTAGTTTCCTTTTGTCCTATAAAATCTATCATAAACTCCAGAAAGCTTGAGTTTCCCCCCAACATTTCCCTGCTTAAAACCCTGATCTAGCTATCTATGCATCTAAGTTACTTTTTCTCACTAAAGCAAAACTAACAACACCCAGACCACAATTTTTGGAGATGGCTTAAACTTATAAAAACAGTCCTATTTCTAAAATGATGTGACCATTATACTCTTGGCCTTATCAGTGGTGTATGGTATCCAGCAGTATGAAAATAAAGGAATATTAGTAAGAAATGTACCCCCGCCATAGGACTAGCAGGGGAAAGAAGGGACAACTAGCTTAACATCAATATCTAGCTGGACATGGAGCTAATGACATTAGGTGACATAGCTCTCCATCACAGCTTTATTATCAGTCTTGGGGCTGATCCAGTGAAAGATTACTCTCTAACATGCTTCTACCTTTTTACAGTGAAAAGTGGTTCAGTCATACAAAGAAAAATGTTTCTCATGAGCAAACACTAGATACAAGTTCATCAAAAATGAGAAAGGGTGGAGGAGTCAAGATGGCAGAGAAGTAGCAGGCTGAGACTACTTCAGGTAGCGGGAGATCAGCTAAACAGCTTATCTAAAGATTGTAAACACCTACAAATCCAACGGGAGATTGAAGAGAAGAAGAACAGCAATTCTAGAAACAGAAAATCAACCACTATCTGAAAGGTAGGACTGGCGGAGAAGTGAATCCAAAGCAACTGGAAGATAGACTGCGGGGGGAGGGGCCGGCTCCCAGCAAGCGGCGGAGCAACGGAGCACAAAATCAGGACTTTTAAAAGTCTGTTCCACTGAGGGACATCGCTCCAGAGGCTTAACTGGGGTGAAGCCCAGGCGGGGTCAGCGCAGCCTCAGGTCCCACAGGGTCACAGAAGGATCGGGGGTGTCTGAGTGTCGCAGAGCTTACAGGTATTAGAATAGGGAAGCCGGCTACAGAAACAGAGCCGAGGAGTAAGCTCTAAACTCGGGGTTACCTTGAACTGGTCGCAGGCTCGGTCAGCTCGGAGCGCGGCCGGAGGCCAGGGTGACGGGAGTCATTGGGCGCTGTTCTCTGAGGGCGCACTGAGGAGTGGGGCCCCGGGCTCTCGGATCCTCCAGGCCGGAGACCGGGAGGCCGCCATCTTCATTCCCGTCTTCCAGAACTCTATGGAAAGCCCTCAGGGAACAGAAGCTCCCGAAAGCAAACCCAGCAAACCCGAGTGGATTACTCAGCCCAGCCCCGGGTAAGGGCAGTGCAACCCCGCCTGGGGCAAAGACGCTTGAGAATCACTACAACAGGCCCCTCCCCCAGAAGATCAACGAGAAACCCAGCCAGGACCAAGTTCACCTACCAAGGAGTGCAGTTTCAATACCAAGGAGAGCGGCGGAATTCCAGAGGAGAAGAAAGCAAAGCATGGAACTCATGGCTTTCTCCCCATGATTCTTTAGCCTTGCAGTTAATTTAAATTTTTTTTCTTTTTCAATTTTTTTTTCTCTTCTTCTGCTAAATTTCTTTAACTTTTACCGTTTTATTTTTTAACGTTTTTTAAATAGTTTATCTAATATATATATATATATTTTTTTCCTTTTTATATTTTTTATCGGCTTTCTTTTTTTAATAGTTTCTTTTTTTTTTTTTCTTCCTGAACCCCTTTTTATTCCCTTTCTCCCCCCTCACGATTTGGGATCTCTTCTGATTTGGCTAAAGCATATTTTCCTGGGGTTGTTGCCACCCTTTTAGTATTTTACTTGCTCCTTCATATACTCTTATCTGGACAAAATGACAAGGCGGAAAAATTCACAACAAAAAAAAGAACAAGAAGCAGTACCAAAGGCTAGGGACCTAATCAATACAGACATTGGTAATATGTCAGATATAGAGTTCAGAATGATGATTCTCAAGGTTCTAGCCGGGCTTGAAAAAGGCATGGAAGATATTAAATCAACCCTCTTGGGAGATATAAAAGCCCTTTCTGGAGAAATAAAAGAACTAAAATCCAACCAAGTTGAAATCAAAAAAGCTATTAATGAGGTGCAATCAAAAATGGAGGCTCTCACTGCTAGGATAAATGAGGCAGAAGAAAGAATTAGCGATATAGAAGACCAAATGACAGAGAATAAAGAAGCTGAGCAAAAGAGGGACAAACAGCTATTGGACCACGAGGGGAGAATTCGAGAGATAAGTGACACCATAAGACGAAACAACATTAGAATAATTGGGATTCCAGAAGAAGAGGAAACAGAGAGGGGAGCAGAAGGTATGTTGGAGAGAATTATTGGAGAGAATTTCCCTAATATGGCAAAGGGAACAAGCATCAAAATCCAGGAGGTTCAGAGAACCCCCCTCAAAATCAATAAGAATAGGTCCACACCCCGTCACCTAATAGTAAAATTTACAAGTCTCAGTGACAAAGAAAAGATCCTGAAAGCAGCCCGGGAAAAGAAGTCTGTAACGTACAATGGTAAAAATATTAGATTGGCAGCAGACTTATCCACAGAGACCTGGCAGGCCAGAAAGGCATGATATATTCAGAGTACTAAATGAGAAAAACATGCAGCCAAGAATACTATATCCAGCTAGGCTATCATTGAAAATAGAAGGAGAGATTAAAAGCTTCCAGGACAAACAAAAACTGAAAGAATTCGCAAATACCAAACCAGCTCTACAGGAAATATAGAAAGGGGTCCTCTAAGCAAAGAGAGACCCTAAAAGTAGTAGATCAGAAAGAAACAGAGACAATATACAATAACAGTCACTTTACAGGCAATACAATGGCACTAAATTCATATCTCTCAATACTTACCCTGAATGTTAATGGGCTAAATGCCCCAATCAAAAGACACAGGGTATCAGGATGGATAAAAAAACAAAACCCATCTATATGTTGCCTACAAGAAACTCATCGTAAACCCGAAGACACCTCCAGGTTTAAAGTGAGGGGGTGGAAAAGAATTTACCACGCTAATGGACATCAGAAGAAAGCAGGAGTGGCAATCCTTATATCAGATCAATTAGATTTTAAGCCAAAGACTATATTAAGAGATGAGGAAGGACACTATATCATACTCAAAGGAACTGTCCAACAAGATCTAACAATTTTAAATATCTATGCCCCTAACGTGGGAGCAGCTAACTATATAAACCAATTAAGAACAAAATCAAAGAAACACATCGACAATAATACAATAATAGTAGGGGATTTTAATACTCCCCTCACTGAAATGGACAGATAATCCAAGCAAAAGATCAACAAGGAAATAAAGGCCTTAAATGACACACTGGACCAGATGGACATCACAGATATATTCAGAACTTTTCATCCCAAAGCAACAGAATACACATTCTTCTCTAGTGCACATGGAACATTCTCCAGAATAGATCACATCCTGGGTCCTCAATCAAGTCTCACCCGGTATCAAAAGATTGGGATCATTCCCTGCATATTTTCAGACCACAATGCTCTAAAGCTAGAACTCAATCACAAGAGGAAATTTGGAAAGAACCCAACTACATGGAGACTAAACAGCATCCTTCTAAAGAATGAATGGGTCAACCAGGAAATTAAAGAAGAATTGAAAAAATTTATGGAAACAAATGATAATGAAAACACAATGGTTCAGAATCTGTGGGACACAACAAAGGCAGTCCTGAGAGGAAAATATATAGCGGTACAAGCCTTTCTCAAGAAACAAGAAAGGTCTCAGGTACACAACCTAACCCTACACCTAAAGGATCTGGAGAAAGAACAAGAAAGAAACCCTAAACCCAGCAGGAGAAGAGTAATAATAAAAATCAGAGCAGAAATCAATGAAATAGAAACCAAAAAAACAATAGAACAAATCAACGAAACTAGGAGCTGGTTCTTTGAAAGAATTAATAAGATTGATAAACCCCTGGCCAGACTTATCAAAAAGAAAAGAGAAAGGACCCAAATAAATAAAATCATGAATGAAAGAGGAGAGATCACAACGAACACCAAAGAAATACAGACAATTATAAGAACATACTATGAGCAACTCTACGCTAACAAATTTGACAATCTGGAAGAAATGGATGCATTCCTAGAGACATATAAACTACCACAACTGAACCAGGAAGAAATGGAAAGCCTGAACAGACCCATAACCAGTAAGGAGATTGAAACAGTCATCAAAAATCTCCAAACAAACAAAAGCCCAGGGCCAGACGGCTTCCCGGGGGAATTCTACCACACATTTAAAGAAGAACTAATTCCTATTCTCCTGAAACTGTTCCAAAAAATAGAAATGGAAGGAACACTTCCAAACTCATTTTATGAGGCCAGCATCACCTTGATCCCAAAACCAGACAAGGATCCCATCAAAAAAGAGAACTACAGACCAATATCCTTGATGAACACAGATGCAAAAATTCTCGCCAAAATACTAGCCAATAGGATTCAACAGTACATTAAAAGGATTATTCACCACGACCAAGTGGGATTTATTCCAGGGCTGCAAGGTTGGTTCAACATCCACAAATCAATCAATGTGATACAACACATTAATAAAAGAAAGAACAAGAACCATATGATACTCTCCATAGATGCTGAAAAAGCATTTGACAAAGTACAGCATCCCTTCCTGATCAAAACTCTTCAAAGTGTAGGGATAGACGGCACATACCTCAATATTATCAAAGCCATCTATGAAAAACCCACTGCAAATATCATTCTCAATGGAGAAAAACTGAAAGCTTTCCCGCTAAGGTCAGGAACACGGCAGGGATGTCTTTTATCACCACTACTATTCAACATAGTACTAGAAGTCCTAGCCTCGGCAATCAGACAACAAAAGGAAATTAAAGGCATCCAAATCGGCAAAGAAGAAGTCAAACTATCACTCTTTGCAGATGATATGATACTATATGTGGAAAACCCAAAAGACTCCACTCCAAAACTGCTAGAACTTGTACAGGAATTCAGTCAAGTGTCAGGATATAAAATCAATGCACAGAAATCAGTTGCATTTCTCTACACCAACAACAAGACAGAAGAAAGAGAAATTAAGGAGTCAATCCCTTTTACAATTGCACCCAAAACTATAAGATACCTAGGAATAAACCTAACCAAAGAGACTAAGAATCTATACACAGAAAACTATAAAGTACTCATGAAAGAAATTGAGGAAGACACAAAGAAATGGAAAAATGTTCCATGCTCCTGGATTGGAAGAATAAGTATTGTGAAAATGTCTATGCTACCTAAAGCAATCTACACATTTAATGCAATTCCTATCAAAGTACCATCCATTTTTTTCAAAGAAATGGAACAAATAATCCTAAAATTTATATGGAACCAGAAAAGACCTCGAATAGCCAAAGGAATATTGAAAAAGAAAGCCAAAGTTGGTGGCATCACAATTGTGGACTTCAAGCTCTATTACAAAGCTGTCATCATCAAGACAACATGGTATTGGCACAAAAACAGACACATAGATCAATGGAACAGAATAGAGAGCCCAGAAATAGACCCTCAACTCTATGGTCAACTCATCTTCGACAAAGCGGGAAAGAATGTCCAATGGGAAAAAGACAGCCTCTTCATTAAATGGTGTTGGGACAATTGGACAGCCACATGCAGAAAAATGAAATTGGACCATTTCGTTACACCACACACGAAAATAGACTCAAAATGGATGAAGGATCTCATCAAAATCCTCGAGGAGAACACAGGCAGCAACCTCTTCGACCTCAGCCGCAGCAACATCTTCCTAGGAACATCACCAAAGGCAAGGGAAGCAAGGGCAAAAATGAACTTTTGGGATTTTATCAAGATCAAAAGCTTTTGCACAGCAAAGGAAACAGTTAACAAAACCAAAAGACAACTGACAGAATGGGAGAAGATATTTGCAAATGACATATCAGATAAAGGGCTAGTGTCCAAAATCTATAATGAACTTAGCAAACTCAACACCCAAAGAACAAATAATCCAATCAAGAAATGGGCAGAGGACATGAACAGACATTTCTGCAAAGAAGACATCCAGATGGCCAACAGACACATGAAAAAGTGCTCCATATCACTCGGCATCAGGGAAATACAAATCAAAACCACCATGAGATATCACCTCACACCAGTCAGAATGGCTAAAATTAACAAGTCAGGAAATGACAGATGCTGGCGAGGATGCGGAGAAAGGGGAACCCTCCTACACTGTTGGTGGGAATGCAAGCTGGTGCAACCACTCTGGAAAACAGCATGGAGGTTCCTCAAAATGTTGAAAATAGAACTACCCTATGACCCTGCAATTGCACTGCTGGGTATTTACCCTAAAGATACAAACGTAGTGATCCGCAGGGGCACGTGCACCCGAATGTTTATAGCAGCAATGTCTACAATAGCCAAAGTATGGAAAGAACCTAGATGTCCATCAACAGACGAGTGGATAAAGAAGATGTGGTATATATACACAATGGAATACTATGCAGCCATCAAAAGAAATGAAATCTTGCCATTTGCGACGACGTGGATGGAACTAGAGGGTATCATGCTTAGTGAAATAAGTCAATCGGAGAAAGACAACTATCATATGATCTCCCTGATATGAGGGAGAGGAGATGCAACATGGGGGGTTAAGGGGGTAGGAGAAGAATAAATGTAACAAGATGGGATTGGGAGGGAGACAAACCATAAGTGACTCTTAATCTCACAAAACAAACTGAGGGTTGATGGGGGGAGGGGAGTTGGGGGGGGTGGGTTTATGGATATTGGGGAGGGTATGTGCTATGGTGAGTGCTGTGAAGTGTGTAAACCTGGCAATTCGCAGACCTGTACCCTTGGGGATAAAAATATATGTTTATAAAAAATAAAATTTAAAAAAAAATGAGAAAGGGTGCAAAAATATACTATTGTCATGTGAATTAGAATCATCACAATCTGTAAGTTGACATCATAGACCCTAGAGGAGACCCTAGAGGAAATACAAAGCTTAGTAAGACTCAGGTCTCTATCCACATTGCGGTAAGGAGTTACAATTATGAAATAATAATTATAAGTTAAGCAACAATATGATAAAGAGTACTGGGGGATAAAAAGTGTTAAAGAGACACGATGGGAAAATAGGCATTCTTGCTTCAGGGAGAGTGAAAGAGTCTCTGTGTTAATTGTCTTCTCTTCACCTTGTCGGTAAGGAAGGGATTCCCACCCACAGGTTTTGGAGATAGGCACACACACAACCCCTACAAGTAAGATAGATATCAGTTGATTGGTCACATACACTCACAGACTGAGAGGGGAGGAGACTACACAGTAGAATGGGTCATATAGGAGTTACACTTGAGGACAGTAAACAACCAGGGGCTGTGGAGGCAGGCTTTATAGTATCAAGAGGGTAAGATGCTTCATGGTCCTCACAGGAGGATGTGATTGGCTTGTTGGAATAATTCCATGACCTGGCAGGTAACTGAAGTCAGCTACTCAGGGACAATCAGGGACTAGGCCTGGTCATACTGATAAGGAAGGTTGTTTGGCTAGAGGATCTTATCTTTAGAAGCAGAGTGGGGAGGAAAACTTGTAGTCATGCCATTTGAGGCTCTTTCGATTTCACCAGATGTTAAAGCAGCACATAATATTGGGCTTTCATTTTAGGCCACACATCGTAATCAAGAGGGTAGAATCAAAAGAGGCTGCATTCAGGGGTTACATTTGAATTCTTAAGTTTGACCTCATGGTTTGATAGTAATTCAACAAACAGCGATGGGAGAAGGTAAGAAACTACCTTAAGCAAATGCATGGAAAGTAGAAAGAGCTGGAAACATTTGAGAAAGTTAATTTTTTTAAAAGATTTTATTTATTTATTTGACAGATATCACAAGTAGAGAGAGAGGCAGGCAGAGAGAAAGGAGGAAGCAGGCTCCCTGCTGAGCAGAAAGCCCAATATGGGGCTAGATCCCAGGATCCTGGGATCGTGACCTGAGCTGAAGGCAGAGGCTTAATCCACTCAGCCATCCGGGAGCCCCAGAAAGTTAATTTTTTTTAAAGTTAATTTTTTTGTGAAAGTACATCTCATCCTTGTGCAAGGGGCCCTGATAACATCTTGTATATTTTTCTAATTTTAGTTGATGTGCTGCTTATACAAAGATCTCCTTTTTATGAAATAATGGGATATAAGCTCATAGGAAAGAGAATCATATTATGTGATTTTATGCCAACCTTTGAGCTGCAGTGCAAGCCCAGGGAAGGTAAAATCATTTACCTGGGAAGCTTACAATGTCTGACTTACAATATGTTAAAGATTCTTTAGCCATGTGTGTCTCTTCTAACTGAGCCCTACATCTTTATGATTATGGCAACTAACTTTGTGAATTAGACCTAAAAGCATAAAAAGTTAGCGCTGGAGACCATGTTTGTTCTCATCTTCCTCTTATCAAGAAATCTTGATTTGCAGATCATTTTGGTAGCATGAAATGCACAGCTCTGAGAGACAATCCACTTCATTCTCAGATGCCCAATTTGTCCCATATGGAACTAGAATGTTTCTTTTTACAACTTCATCTGTTGGCTCAAATGTACTTTCTGAATCAATATCATCTGGCCTATATGTGACTGAGAAAATGAAAAATGACTCTGGCAGCTAACAGCTAAATCATGATGTTCCCAACTGAACATAAACATGATCGCAGGATATAAACAATGACCAAACAATGCATGCTGTGACTGTGATGGAACAGGACAGAGACAATGTCGTTCAGGGAACATGTCTGAAATAAGATAGACACAAAAAACTTTGCAACCACAAAACTAAAGAAACATACCCTTCTTTTTACTAGCATAAGTGATTACTGCTTCTTTATCAAAGACAACTCTAACTGCACTTCAGTACCCTCCCCCTTTCTGGATGAAATTTACCAAGATATCTAATTACCAAGATCTCTCTCCTTCCAGGCAGCACCCAACACAGAATGGGCAAAACTTCCTTTACCCATCTTTAGAATCAGCAGTATAACCCCCAATCCTATAATAGGCCCCTCCCCACTGCCTCTGAGCATGACATCCCATAGTCCCTATGATGTACCTTCTCTCCTGCTATAGAAATTTCCTTGACTGCAGGTGTATTCTTTGTGGTCCTTGACAGTTACGTTATTTGATTTCATCATGAAAGAGAGAAGTGGCATGTTAACAGCAGTCTTGGCACATTGCTGGGAGTCAAAGAGACCTGGGTTCTAGCCCAGTTAATTAAATGGGATACCTTGGATAGATCACCAAGCCTCTCTAAGCCTCAGTTTTACAGACACAAAATGAGAAGATTAGACTAGGTTGATGATTTCTGATCCTTGAAGTTTCAAATGTCAGGGACCATAAGTTATTATAAGGGGTTCTTGAGTCCGTATAGACATATGAATTTCTGCAGTCAGTACAATCAATCATTGTATATTAAAAACACAACTAGGTTTCAAGTTTAAAAAAAATTTTATATGTTGGTATTGAAATACCACTGGACTTCTTTTGGAAGTTTATACAATTGTAACCTTCCTAGTGAACCCTGTCCCACTGATGCAGCCATCAAAAATATTCAATATCATCTTGGAAAGTAAAGAGAATATGGAAAATCCTGCAGAGTTTCTTAGTGGAGTGGAAGGGGAAGTGCCACTAGCAGTCTAAATACCTATTATAAAGCATAAAGCAACCTGAGAACAAATGATACAATGCCCCTAGGAACTTGAGAGCCTGCTGTAGTGCATGCTATATGGAACTCCACTTGTTTCCATCATGCTTAGGAATAAAAATACTGAGACTAATGGGTTGATGAGTCCCGTGATTACGTGCAAAATTCTGCCCTGGATTGTTAAGACATGGAAGTCTCCCACAGAGGATTTACTTCAGAATAGTAATGAGTTGCAACTTATTATTGGCATTTGTTAGATCATTAAGATGTAGAAATCTAAAAATCCCCATTTTATCCTTGAATTAACCTCTATGTACAATAACCTATTTTTTTCTCCAGATTCTTAAGCTCACAGCCTTCCTTTGTTGTGTACTATATTATGAACCTAAAAGTTGTCTCCTGAATACAGTTTTTGTGCTATATTTAGCAGAGGGATGCTTCCTGTTCTCCCTCTATAGATATTCCTCAATGAGTGCACTCTTCACTCATTGACACATGAATAGTCTTTCTTCAAACACAGCATCAGAAAAAGCTTCCTATTCTGTTAGGGGAAGTGGAAATTTATTTGATTTATGTGAATATATAAAGAGAAATTGAATAGAAGTGTCTGTCCTTGAAACCATTATGAGTTTACCCTGATTATTGTCAATCATTTAAATGCTTCTGCAATGCAAGCTATGCTGACCATAACCTTGATTTGATTAAAAGCAAAATATCTAGGATTTTAACTGTTTAAATGGAAATATATTATGTTTGGGATTTTAAAAAATGTTCATTTACTGGTTTCATAAGAATTCAAGAGATAGGCCTATTTACTACACTGAGTAAAATTATCATTAAGGATAATAAGTTACCATTTTTTAAGAAATCCTAGCAAGAATTAGTGAATTGATATTTGCACAGTATTCTGAGTCTTCAGGGAAAATATTAGAATGTAATTTAATTATTTCAAAAAACAAATTATTGGTTTACTAGATCAAATATCATATGTAGGTATGTTGAGTACATACCTATGTATAGTATCATATCTATGTGTCGGCATGTGTACGTGTTCACGTATGTGTAACTTTGAAGAGGATGCACGAAACTGCAACCTGACAAGAAGCCTACCAGAAATAGTAAATAGCAACTTAACCATTAAATATATATGAATATGAGTTACATATTATATTACATATAATATAATTATATATATGTGTGTGTGTGTGTGTGTGTGTATATATATGTATATATATATAAATAACTTGGTTTTATTCTTATCTGAGACTATGCCCAGCACTATTCATGGGATTTATTAGCAGAAAAATGGATGAATGAATAAATGACCCCCCTGGTTAACATCTTTCTTTCCCTTCAACTTCTCATTTGTAGAAAGTTTATATGCGCTAAATTTCTTCTAGCTTTAGGAAAATTTCTGTTCTCTCATTATTTTACTAAAACTGTTTCATTCACTATCCACATTCCAGTTACCAAATTCAAAGGTCTCTTTTATCATTATTCATCATACTTTACCCCTTGGGATAGGTAGAATAATTTATCATGATTAAAAATTTTACCATGATTAAAAAAAAAATCTATTGGGGCGCCTGGGTGGCTCAGTGGGTTAAGCCGCTGCCTTCGGCTCAGGTCATGATCTCAAGGTCCTGGGATCGAGTCCCGCATCGGGCTCTCTGCTCAGCAGGGAGCCTGCTCCCTCCTCTCTCTCCGCCTGCCTCTCTCTCTACTTGTGATCTCTCTCTGTCAAATAAATAAATAAAATCTTTTAAAAAAAAATCTCTTGTCTCTCAATCATGATACCAATTCTCACATAGCCTTATAAAATTTAGACATTGCAACTTTTTTTCTCTTAGCTTTCTTTCTTCTGAATGTAACATTTTCTCACTCATGTGCTTTCATCTCCTCTACTTTTTACCTTCTTTCCCTGGAAAGGGCACCTGCCATAATCTTATAGCCTGAAAACTTCAGATCTATTTCTGCAACAACAATCTACATTGGAATCTTTGTCCATTTCCCATTGCTTGTCCATCCTATCATTTGAATGATCTTCTCATATCTCAAATTTGATTTATCCCTACTAAATTCATCATCCTCATCCTAAAATTTATAACTTCATGACTTACATACTTTTGCCAATGGCACTACATCACTATAGTTATATTCAGGCTTAAAATTACAATTTAGACTACAAAACCAAATATCCATGCTATTATCTTCATAAAGTCTCAAAATTTACCATGATCTATGACAAAGAGCTTCATGGTCCACTCCCAATCTCAGCTTCACACTGATAGACAAGCAATCTTCCTGCTGCTTACTCTAACCAGCCTCCCCAACCACTCAAAAGTGTTCTGTGGCTTACCTTACCACTGAGTAATATACATTCTGCATTGTTTGTCGTTTTCGACATGATCATAAACAGTTGTTTTTTTAAACTTCCATTATTGCTCACAACTACTATCTTTCAGATACCTTACAGAAAAACTTAGGGAGACCACTTGGTGATCTTTAAATATGTTCCATGCTTTTTTTTTTTTTTCATCTCTGTGCATTCTTTCTAAGGTATTAAATTACTATGGGTAGAGCTAAAACTGGAAGAAATCACCTTGTACATTTTAGGCAGAAATTCTAAAAAATTTAGAGCAGCTTAAACTTATTTTCCCTTCTCCTAATGTATCTAATAATTTGATTCTGTTAATTATATGCATGTTGTATTAGTTTGTGTTAAAAGGTATGTGTTGTGTAACAAATGACCACAAACTTACCAGCAAAAATTTAATATCCCCAGCTTCTATAGGTCAGAATCTAGAGCACCATGGGTGGATTTTCTGTTCAGGGTTTCCCCAGGCTGAAATCAAGGTATGGATTGGGGCTGTGGCTCGCATCTGAAGCTCCAGGTCTTCTTCCAAGCTCATGGTGTTTTGGCAGATTCATTTCTTTGTGGTTGTAGAAATGAAGGCCATATCTTTCCTTTTAGCTATTGACCATGGACCACTCCCTTCTCCTAGACATCTCTTGCAATTTCTTGCCATGGGACTGCCACGGCCCATCACAGTATGAATGTTTACTTTATCTTCTAGGCCATCTCAAATATGTCTGTCTTTTTCTGATGCAACCAATTAGAGAAAACTTTCTGCTTTTACATATTTCATGTGATTAGATCAAGCCTTCAAGAATAACCTCCCTATAATAAAATCAGCTTATACGGGACCTAAATTATATCGATAAAATCAATTAATAGCAGTACTTACATAGTGTTAACTTGAGTAACTAGGAGAAGGTATATAAACACCAAGAGTCTTAGGGAGGCATTTAGAATTTCTTTGCCACACATGCCCACATATTTTTTCAATGCTGTTGACAACAGTTTACCATTAGAAGCCAATAGTCCTTCAGAAACAGTCAAATCTGTTGACTATTTGTTGGAAAAGGGACAGCAACAAAAATTGTTGACTTTGGCTGTATATTCTCCAAATTTCAAGTACCAACAGTGGATATGTGTATGCCCCTACTAACTTGTTTTGATAAGATCATTACTATATGATATTCAAAAGCAACTGACTTTGGGAGCCATGCTGGAGATCTTTAATTGAAATTGCCAATTGATAACACCTGCTGTTAAATTATCTAGGCCAACTTCTCTCTTTTCTATGGCACAGACTTTGGGATCAAAATCAAGAATTCAAGCAGTTTCATTTCTTTGTGGACAATATTGGACTCACAGGCACAGCCTTCTGTGTAAAATTTGGGTAGCACTTTCAGTCTGGATGAAGAATGTGTTAAGCTTGGTTAACAAAATAACAGATATAAACTATTTTACCTTATCTTTAGTCAAACTTCTCCAGAATGTCAACATATCAGAGCTTATCAGAGATGCTAATCACAAATTAGTTGCCTTGTGAATTCCTAGAATGCAAGGACCAGATCCAAAACATATAAATCTTTAATGCTTTAACTAATCCTAACAATAAATAAATGTTCAATTGAAATATTATATATGAGTAAGGATTTCTAAGACCATGCTTAGCTCCTTGAAGAAATGGTTTTCTCAAGATTAAATTCTATATACTATACATGAGAAACTCCTCTACAAAGAGCATTTTTGCATTTTCTCAAACCTCAAACATTGAAATATCTGATTTGTGACATTTATTGGCTTCCTTTACATCAGTAGCCATGCAGTATCTTTTCCTGTTCATTGCCATATGAGATATAGTTTTGGTGACAGTTCAGGTCAGTTCAACAAACATGTATTTAGCGACTAAAATCCAAGACACTAGGCCAGGCCAGGAGCATACTAGCCTGGAAGAATAATTAATTCCCCACCCTAAAGAGTTTAAAGATACATATGTATTTCTTTTTACAAGAATATTAAGAGAATATTAGTTATCTGACTCATTGCTCCTTTTCCCCACCTTTTTATTGCTAAGAAACACAGAACTAGATTTTATATTCTCTTCTAGTAACAGATTTTATGGAGCATTTATGCCCTTTTTTTTCTATAAATGGTCTCTGATTTTCTGTGTTCAAACTCTAAAAAATGTTTTTACTATTTATTCTTTAAAAAAAGATTTTATTTAATATTTGAGAGAGAGTGGGTGAGAGAGTTGGGGAGAGCAGAAGCAGTGGAAAGGGCAGAGGGAGAAGGAGAGGCAGACTCCCAGATGGACAGGGAGCCCAGCAAGGTCTTCAATCCCAGGACCGCAGGATCAAGACCTGAGCCAAAGGCAGATGCTTAACTGACTGAGCCACCCAGGCACACTTTACTATTTATTCTTACTGTGAGCTGTTTTAATTTTTTCTTTTTGCAAGTAAGTGACATTTTTTAAAAGTACCTAAACATTTACAATAGTTGGTATTTATAGTAATATTTTCTTTCCAAATTATTTAACAAATTAGTTTAGGCATTGAAAACATTCAGAAATATTATCAGTTAAAATAAAAGACCTTTTATAAAAATTCAATTTTGTAGTTTTTAAACAAATCTTATTGTAAAAAAAAATATTTTCACTTTAATATCAGAAGATCAACAGATTAGTGTTGATTTTTCTTTAATGATACAATTAGAGTTATAAAAACTCATAAAATTAAATAACTGCTTAGGAATATGCTATAAATCTTCTTTCTGACATGAACATCATAAAAAAGCAGTATGTCTTCTAAAATGGCATTATATGTAAGAATGAAAGGGAGAGGAAATTGAAATTTATTGTACTGTTTTTATAGACCAGATCCTGAGCTGAGCATTTTACTTATTTCATCTTATTTAACAACTCCATAGGTGATTAGATAGGAGAGTAACATTTGCCTTCCACATGCCAACTACTAAGCTACGCATTTATGTCATGATTTCTGAAAAGAAATACCCTGACACGTAGCTCCTAAAACCCTTGTAATTTTCTACATAAGAAGCATGAAGGTATCTTTTGTTATAATATTTAGTTTTGTTTCCTGTTCCTGAAATAGTTCCAGAACACAAAGGTGAAATGAGTGTCTTTTTGTTGTTTATAACAGACCCCTTTCAACCACACTGGAGTTTATGTTAATGAGGTGACTTTTGGAAAGCCTCTAAGGATGGGGGCTGGGTGCCAAGGGGGCCACCCACATGATTAGAGGGTTGGAACTTTCAGCCCCAGGCTCATTTCCCCCAACATATTTGAATACTTGTAGTAGTTACTGCTTAAGCAATCCTCTAAGGTAATCACATTTCATACACAAAAAAGATGAACCTTGAGGAAGAAACTAGGTAATGTTTATACAGATATAAGTAATGGGATTGAAGTGTGAATCCAGGTGCAGTATGGAGACTTCTGAGATGATCTCCATTGATCCACATCTTGTGCAATCCCATCTTCTTAAATGAGAGAGGAGCCTATAACTGGCTTTTAACCAATAATGTGGAAAAGGTGATGTTAAATCACTTCTATAATTTTCTTATGTTACATGGCAAAGGTGAAAAAATTGGACAGATATAACTGAAGTCTTTAATCAGTTGACTTTAAGTTAGTTGTAAGGGAGACAACCCTGGATGAACCTGATCTAATCAGGAGAGAACTTTAAAGAGAGTCTAGAAGTAAGAGACAGGAAGAAGCAGCAACAGGTAGGCTCTGGTTAGTTTTCAAGAAGCAAATGCCATGTGTGGACAGGACCATGTGAGAGGGAACTTCATTCTTACAACCACAAGGAGTAAAATTCTGCCGAAATCCCATGAACTTGGAAGAGGACCTCGAGCTGAGGATGAGCTTGCAGCCCAGTCCACGTCTTGACTTTAGCTCATGAAACCTAAGAAGACTGGTTAAGCTCTGCTCATACTTCTGATCCACAGAAACTGTGAGGTAATAAATCTATGCTGTTTAGGCCACCATATTTGTGGCTTTGCAGTGATAAAATCTTGCACACCAAGTCTGACTCATCTAGAATTAACCCTACACTCTTTCCCATTGTGTTGTGATATATGTTCGTATGACACATGACCAATGCCATAGTTGCTTACCAAGAGCTATTTTCCCACAACTTCTTCTTGCTATCATAGGATTTCCCAGCTTCCCTTGCCATCAAGATACAGGAAAGTGAATAAATTAAAGTCAATAAGACATAAAGAGAAGTGTCTGACAAAGATTTTTCTTATTGATCAAAGAGAAAAATATGAGAAGCACCATTTGTTTCTTTTTACCTTTAATGTGGTTGTGTGAAGACCCAATTGTTTGGAAGTGCACTGCCAGACTGTCACTATGAAGGGAAAGTCAAGACTGACAAGAGAGGCTAACCCACAGCCCTGCCATCCCTGAGCTGCTAAGCAACACATTGTATTGTGAGAGAACATCCCCATGGTGTTACTTGTGATGATAATAGACATAGTAGATACTAGATGGTAAAGTGTACTTGCAGCTGAAAACATGCATATTAGTCAAGGTCCTCCAGAAAAACAGAACCAATAGGATGTGTGTGTGTATACATAGAAAGGGATTTATTTTAAGAAATTGGCAGATGAGTTTGTATAGTTTTGGTGAATGCCGTATCTGATGGGGGAGAACAGCATGCTGGAGACTCAAGGAAGAGTAGCAGTTCCGTTCCAGAGGCAGTCAGCCGTAGGACTAGGAAGAGCTGAAGTTGCAGCTGTATTTCAAGGGCAGTCTGCTGGAGAATTCTCTCTTGTTCATGGGAGGTTATCTTTTTTGTTTCAGGCTTTCAACTGATTGGATGAAATCCACCCCATTATGGATGGCCATCTGCTTCACGCCCAAGTTTATGGATTTAAATGTAAATCACATTAAAACACCTTCATAAAAACATCTAAAAAAAGATGTTTGACCAAATATCTGAGTACTATTTCCCAGACAAATTGATACATAAAATTAATCATCACAAAGTCCTGATAGGAGTAAAAGATATGTCTCATATGTTTCATCATGATGATTCCTATGCCATGCATGGGAAAATAAAATTCAGCTTAAACAATAAAAATAATTATCATTTATTAAATGCTGATTTTATGTCAAGCATCATGACAGATACTTTTATTGTATTTAATCTACATATCAAACTTGTGAGAAATTAAATTTTTTTAGTATTTAATCAACAACTATTTACCACTTACAATGTATCAGGCATGGTTTAGTGGCTACACACAAAATAGTAAACAAGAGAAAATCCCTGTCCTCATGAAATTTATATTCTAGTGAAATAGGACAAATGATAGACCAATTAACAAACAATTATGTGACATAATGTTAGTTAGTGGTAAGTGCTAAGAAGAAATTAAAGCAGGTAAGGGATAAAGAGTGAAGGAAGTGGTAATGTATTTTAGAAACTGGGATTTTACCCGATATAGAAATGATATGAAGGAGTGAGTTATGCAAATATCTAGGAGAAAATGGGCACATGGAAAGAAGAGGAAGGGTCCCAAAGTGAGAATGAGCTCAAAGTATTCAAGAAACATGAAGGAAAGTGAAGAGGCCCAGGAATTACTAGAATGGAATGAGTTAGGGTGAGTGAGTTAGGAGATGATGGTAGATGTACCCCAAACTAAATCATACACAAACACACTCATTGGAAAGTTAGGTGTTGTTGTTTTTTTTTAAGTTTTTATTTATTTATTTGAGCAGGTTAAGGGTGGAGAGAGAGAGCACAAGCAGGGGTAGGAGCAGAGGGATAGGGATGAGCAGACTCCTTGTTGAGCACAGAGCTCAAAGTAGGGCTTGTTCCCATGATCATGACCAGAGCTGAAATCAAGTCAGACACTTAACCAACTGAGCCACCCAGGCACCCCGGGAAAGTTTTGAATAGGAAACTGGTGTAATTTGATTAAAAGTTTCAAAGGTTCACTCTCTTCCTTGAATGGAGCCAGCATGGAAAGGGGCAAGGGTGGGAGCAGGTAGGCCACCAGGGGGCTAGTGGAGTGATGCAGGGATTGGGGTGGTACAGGTGGCAGGACGATGATGATTGTTACATGCAATCCCTTTCCAGGATTAAGGAACTAGGCTTGAGGAGTTTCAGAAAATTGCACCAGGTGACATAGCTAGTAAGTGGAATAGATATTTGGAAACAAAACATTCCAGACTCCAAAACTTGGGCTACTTCTCTGTATTGTTTTCTTACTTAAAGAATTAGTAACATTTCTATTGTACAAGATTAGTGATGTTTGGGGGAAGTCGTGCTATATGTTATTATACTTTGGGGAAAAAAATGACAGCAAAAAAGCTTGACAAAACAAAAATTAAAAGAGAAAAATACCCAAACAACAAAGAATCTCTCTTCAAAGCAAAATGGAATAGAAGAACACAGACAGTTTTAGAGCTTTCTACAGATCCACTTGGTGGGAGAATAATAATGCTTTGTTTTTTCTTGATGAAGATCATTGTAATGACTTCATCTAAGGAACAACTTATATCTAGGTAGAGAAGGTATAATTGTTTCACATTTAAACTCTCACAATGTGTAAATAGAACATTGCTGATCACCTTATAAAACACACTGAGCCTGACTTTCACACTCTTCCCCCTTCTATTTTAGAAACAGTCCAAACTTTCCTGAATATTATCTACAATGAGAAATATCTTTTATATTATAACCCAATAAAGACACAAACACACTCCTGAAACAAACATTTCAGAAAATATTTATCTTTACTCTTTATGATGAACTCTGAAATTTTTGATTCTATTCTATTTTTTTTTTTTAATGCTGATTGCAAACCAGTGAATTGATTTAAAGTCTACTAGTAGGTCAACGTCCCAGAGCTTCAAAAGCATGGAAGTAGAAAAAGGGCTGGAGGAAAATTGTAAATATTTAGTTTCGGCTCCCATTCATGTCTTTCCCAACTTAGGTGCAGGATTATTGCACAGTTGTTCTAAGGCCAACCCAGAGTTCAAGAGCAACTGGGTCTATAGTCATGAAAGCAGAAACCGTCTATGAGGCACCCTCCTCAACCTTTTTGACCTCTTAAAACTTTCACCATTGCCAACACATAGCCATGTGTGGGTGTGACAGAGTTAGGGATCTCTACCTGAAACCTCAGATGGATAGAGGCTCTCCTGGCTATGGTGGCCCTTGGCCCACCTGCCTTCCAGGCTGGCAAGGTGCCCACTGGTTAACAGTTAAGAGAATGGGTTCTGGAACTAGATGTCAAGCACAGCCCTGCTTAGCAATGATTGTGTAAGCTTCGGAGGAATCCTTAACTTTGTGCTTCAGTTTACTTAGTTTTGTAATAACTCTAATAGGATCTCACTCAGGGCACTGGAAGAGTAAATCAGTTGATGTAAACAAAGGGCTCAGCTCAGAGCTTGGTACAAAGTGAGCATGCAGTTGATAATTGCTATAATAATAATTACTATTATTACTTTCATCATCATCATTATTATTATCATTAGTGTCAGGGCAAGGCATGAATTCAGAGGTAAAGGGGACAGAAGAGAGTGACTGAAACACGGTTCCTTATTCTTTCACTACTCCCAACTTTAGGTACTTACGAGAGCCAAGTAAATGTGAAGAAGCATAGAGCTGAAGTCTTGGAATTTACCAGTCTGATACCTTCACAGATAGGGAGCATGACCCAGAGCGGTTCAGTGACTTCCCAACTCACACAATGGTCTTGAAGCAGAGTTAAGATTACATTTTGATTTTTATGACACTTAAGTAGTGACTCCTTCCATTTCATGGCATTGTCATTCCTGGTAAGAATTCGTAAGCAATTGTCTCACAGAATTTTTGATTTCCAAAGCCATATGCCAATTGGTATTTCATCATGAAGAGCTAAATGGGAGCAACAGTAAATATTTTAAGAGATTAAGGGACCCTGGTTTTTCAGATACTTAAATGGTTTAGTTTGTGACAGTTTTATGTATTTTAATGATTTATCAATAATATAAATACAAGCTGTCATATCCTTTTTGATTTATTATATGATAGGACCTACATAATATTTGTGCATATTTTTAACATTGCTTTTTAATATTTGATATATATTTAATGGATAGATACTGAAAATTACTTTTCAATGTTAAGGTAATTATACCTAATAAAAATGCCTAAAAAGAATGTGTGCCCAAATAATATATTATATGTTAATAAAAGAATGCACGTGCACACACAGGGGAGGTAACTGAATAGTCTTTGGGATTAAATTGTTTATTATTTCTCAAGTAACAAAAAGTTGGAGAACTGGTTCTGTGTATCCCACTAAATGTTCCTGTTTCACATCATATCAGCAGCTCGTAAGGTAAAAAGTGGTGGTGATAGTAATTTCTAGAGGGTCAGCAATACCAACATTCAAATAGTGTAGCTAAATCTTTCATCAAGTCATTAGTGGAGTTAATGGTTTCCCAAGTGTATGTTTGTAGATCACAGAATAAATATACACACAGAGAATTTACACATATTGAGAGAGGGATAGAGAGAGAGAGAATGAAGAAGAGAGAAAGGGAGAGGGCAAGTAAGCACTGGGCTAGTTTAAAATTTTGGATCCACTGTATACATAGAGTTAATAGTAACTAGGAACATTTAAATATTCTGTGGAATAATTGATATTTTTGCTAATAGTGCCAGCTATTAATAAGAGAATACTTTTCTGGGGCACCTGGGTGGCTTGGTTGGTTGAGCATCTAGCTTGGCTCAGGTCATGATCCTGGGGTCCTGGGTTCGAGTCCCTAATCAGGTTCCTTGCTCAGTGGGGATCCTGCTTCTCCCTCTGCTTGCTGTTCCTCCTGCTTGTATTTTCTCTCTCTCTCTGACAAATAAATAAAATCTTTGTAAAAAAAGATAAATACTTTTCTAAAATTATAATGATGAGGCATTTAGTCCTGAATATAATGGTTTATTTGTTATTTCCTAACTAAATTCAACAATTAAAAAATAATAAATTTCCAAAATATATAGGCATACATATTGATGAGACGACTTGATAATGTATGTTCCTGAATACAGATACAAACAAACAAAATATCAAGACTTTTAAAAGCAGACAGACTGTTTTTAATCAATCCATTGGAACATTACCACTTCCTAGAAAACTTTCTATGAGCCTGAATCAGAAGTGTTTGACTGATACTACACTTAAAGAGAGAATTACATTGTTTTTTTTTTACTTACTTCCGAGTAAGATGACTTTATTAATTCATGTAATCTAGTGAAAGAAAAAGACTGATAGACACAAACTAATTTTAAACCAACTAATTTAAAAGTTCTAAGAAAGTTTTATTATTTTTCTAATGGAAATTAGAGCAATAGAATTTAGTTTATATATTAATAATTAGGAGTTACACATTTAATCTAGACATTTTTCTTTTCACACCATTTATTGAGATTAATGCTCTTTATCTTATCTTTTGATGTTTTGTTGTTAGAGGGCTGCATTTAGTGAACATTACAAAAACCTACTCTTTGGAAAGGGACTGAGATGCCTATAGAAAAGGACATTTTTTTTTCTCAAAATGGACATCTTTCTGTAATTCAAGACAAGAGCACTTTCTGTAATTCACTGAAAAACACCGCATATGCTAGCAGCGCCCCTAATTATGTCATGTGACTGTTTGTCTAAAGAGTCCAGCTAAATATAAGGATACGTGATGTAAGGAAACGGAAGGGAGTGGAAGCCTAGAATTACATGGTAATTTCAGCTTGTGTTTTGCTAAGTGTCTGCGAATTGCCTACTTCATGTACCTCTTCAAAACCTCACAGCTCCACCTCACTGCAGCCCCATCTGCAACACCCGACCCCATGCAGAGTCCAACAAACTCTGAATATCCCCTTGCGGGAGCAACCTCAAAAGTGCACCACATACCTCTTGCTTTCTGTCCTGAGTTTTGAAGACTCTGGCCTGGAATAAATCATCACTCATGGACTCACAACTCCAGCATTAGGGAACTCATGCACACGTAGACCACCCCTTGACAACGGAAGGAGGATCTGATGGGCAGATCTTTATTTCTGAGATGTGTTTCATAAGTCTCTGTAGAAGGTACTGTGATGCTGGGCACAAGTTGTTACAGTGGTGACCAATTCATTATATTCCTGTATTTTCTGCCCTTTTTTATGAGATTCAGTCCTTCTGCTACCTGTCCCTGCTCTCCAGTATCACTTCCCCAAACAGCACTGCATGAAAGCCTTTGTTTCAGGCTTTGCTTCTGGTAGAACTTTAGCTAACACTCAGTCCTTCCATGATCACATATCCTTGATGGGACTTCAAAGAGGACAGTTGATAGAAAGTGCCAATATATACATACACAAGGTAATATAAGTGTGCATGTGTCTGTGTGATATCCCAACATTAAAAGAAATTCTAAATGCTTTTATCAAATGGTCACTATTACACACTACATACTTTGGAATAGGAAGCTGGAGTCATGTCCTCTTGGCTTCCCATAGTCTAGACCATGGCTTACTCAGCTCTCCTGTTGTAAAAATCGCTTCCACACAGGGTCCTGGGATCGAACCCCGCATTGGGCTCTCTGCTCAGTAGGGAGCCTGCTTCCTCCTCTCTCTCTCTCTCTCTGCCTGCCTCTCCTCCTACTTGAGATTGAAATAAATAATAATAAAAAAAAATCACTTCCACATGTGGCCCATGGCATTCAGCTCTCCTACCCTCACACCTGCTGGCTACCAGCATATACCACATCACCATAACTCACCTCATTTCAAAGTACTAAGACCTAGCATGTCTCTTTGTCTTTGTCTTTCTTTAAATACCTGGTTTCAGGCAGATGTATTTATCAATTAAAATGTTACAGTGTTTAAAATAAAGCATTATAGTGTTTGTTATCTTAATACAAAGGAGATATAGTCTTATTAAAGACAATTTAAGGATTATAAGTAGGAAAATTGACAGTAAATGAAAAATTTAACAATAAATGCAAGCCTATAATATAGCCAATGCTATCTTTCTGGTAATTAAACTTCTTAATTTTTATGCACATTTCTTTTTTCCTATGGCAGGAATACATTGAAAATGCTGTTTTATCATTGTTTTTAAACAACCGAAGACATCATTAACTTTCTGAGAAAATAAATATCTTCCTATAATATTTTCTGACCATATGGCTCCTCTTTATCACTCAACACATTTTTTTTTTAGAGTTACTTGTTTTTCAAACTCTAAGTACTACAGATATAATAACTCAGTCTCTGTCACCATGGGGTTTATAATATAATGGAACAAAACAAATATAAACAAAGGATTATGTATGCTGAGAACTAAGAAGCACACAGTGCTAAGGGTGTATAAAATATAACCTATTCCAAGGTTAGGAAAGTGTTACAACATATTTCCTTTAATCAAATGATTGAATGTTCACATTATTTCCAATGTTTCATTTATTATTAAAAACTACTCTAGTGTACATATTTCTAGCTGAATCTTTGCATAATGTCATGATGACTGATTTAAAATAAATTATTAGAGAAGAATTGAGGGGTCAAAATGCATGTGCCATTTTAAGGATTCTCATTAGTTTTTATACATCCTCCAGAAAGGTTATGCCAAATAATTGCAGATGGTAGATGGCCAACTGTGCTGGGGCTTGAGCATGTTTACCCTCACCCTCCTAATAATGGGTATATTCTCAGTCTCTCTCTCTCTCTCCTCCAACTCTCTTCCCCATAAGCAGAGGCCAATTACCTCCTAAGAAGTCACATTTAAAACACAAAAGAGGGCGCCTGGGTGGCTCAGTGGGTTAAGCCGCTGCCTTCGGCTCAGGTCATGATCTCAGGGTCTTCGGATGGAGTCCGGCATCGGGCTCTCTGCTCAGCAGGAAACCTGCTTCCCTCTCTCTCTCTCTCTCTCTGCCTGCCTCTCCGTCTACTTGTGATCTCTCTCTGTCAAATAAATAAATAAAATCTTTAAAAACAAACAAACAAACAAAAGAAACAGGTTTTTAAAAATTAATTTACTTTTTTTTTTTAAATTTTCAGAGAGAGAGAGAGAGACAAAGAGATTGAGAGTGTGAGTTGGGGTGTTGGAAGAGGGAAAGGGAGGGAGAATTCCAAGCAGACTCTATGCCTGTCAAGGGGCTCAGTCTCAAGAATCTGAGACCACAACCTGAGCTGGAATCAAGAGTCAGATGCTTAACCGACTGAGCCACCCTGGTGCCCAAAGGGAAACAGTTTTAAATCAATTTGTCTAGGGTTTATTAAACTTGCCTAAAATAAGAATCATCTAGGGGGCTTGTAAAAATCCAAATTTTTGGTTCTCCACAAAAGTCTTTAAGGAAACTTTTTTTTTTTTAAGTGCCAGGTTACTCTTTTTACAAGGCAGAAGAGGAAAACACCAACATTACCCATGGAAATATCTGTTAAGATGTTCACAGAACAGCAAAGTATGGCTCATGCACTCCATTGCTATCAGAGAAACCAAGAAAAATATTTATGTGCTGTCTTAAGGTCACCAGTGAAGCAAGTTTACATTTCTGCAAGAAATGTGAAGTTTCCTGGGCCTCAAACTTAAAGACTACCAAACTATTGCTTCAAGGACCTGCTTTGTCTAAAGTTTGAGAGTGACATTTATTAGAAAGTCCAAGAAAAAGCAGGTTAAACTGGTATCAGTATTTCCTTTATGTATTTTACTTTCTTTGGCACAAATTAATGGGTGACATAACATCAAATTTAAGTCAGTGAAGCAATTAATGAAGTTTTTTTTCTCAGCATATGCATATTTGAGCAGGAAGTCTCTGTGCTCTGCAAGGTAATATGTATTCAACATTTATGAAGCATGTAGCATTTCTCCAATGTACCAGATCTTATGCTAGATTGAAAATAAAGAGGTGAGTTTATAGTTCCCTGCAACAGAAAGCTCAACCCTCTAATCTGGTAGTAGATTTATTTAAGAAAATTATAAGACGATAATACGTTGTAGTGGAAACAAATGCAAAGTACTATAGAATTATTGATAGTTTATATCAAAGACATGACTGTACTTCGATTACTTAAGATAAAAAGAAGCTAGTTTAGTTTAAAAATATACATGCACATTTTTTTCAAATTTGCAAATTCATTAAGTCTATTGGTATATTTGAGTAACATTTCTAAAGAAAAATATAAAATCATAAAGCCAATGCAGATAAATCGCACTCCATTATGGAGATAATATCTCTCAGTGGCACTTTGTTCTGACCAAGCAGCAAGCATTAAATTACTTATTTAGCAAACTTTGTTGGCAGTGCATAGGAAAGGGCGCCAGAATTAAAATATAATGCAGACAATATATTATTTAGTGCTTGTAGATAAATGTCGGTATGCTCACTGCTGTTTTAAAATGTGTGTGTAATTAAGTGTCTTTAATGCAGTTAGACATGATCTTCTGTCCTCAGAGCAGAACTTTCTTTAGTCTCTAAATCTCTCATGCAACAACACTACCTAAATCAGTTCATTAACCTAATCAGACACTTGCAGTTCATCTATGTGAATTACACTTGCACTTGGCAGATAATGTACTTAGCACTTGTCTATTGTACTAACCCAGAATATGAAAGAAAAAGTTGTATAAAACACGTTGTCCTTTCTTCCACATAATAAATCCACAAAATAAATGGTCTATCTACAGAATGTCTATGAATATTGGCTTTGTGTTACTAGAAAGATAACTGCATTTGAAGCAATAGGTCCTTAATTAAAACGTGATCCACTAGATTCATGCTAAGTTTTCAAATATTTTAGCATCATGGTCATTTTGCCTAAGTAGCCAATTTTTGTCTTTCTTTTACAATTATTCAACACCATTCCAAGTAGCCCTTATCAGTCACGACTTCAGGGAACCTTCAGAAAAACATTCCAAGAACTAATTCAGAAAAGCAGCATGTTGTAGTGTGTTTCAAAGAGAAATTTATGAAAAAAAAAACAAGAACACTTTCAAATGGGCAAGATTCCTTCTGTTTGTACAACTCACAGTGAGTTGGCTAATCTTGTTTTAACAGAGACCAATAATGGTGCTTTCACAGCCTCCTCTCGTAAATGAGGCCAGGTCTATACCACCATCCAAATAAATGGCTTTGTAAATAGACAATGCATTGGAAATAATATGAAATATTCAAGTCAGAGGATTTGGGGGCTCCATGCAAATATTTGACTACCAGAATATTCCAAATGAAGCAAATGCTTGGGCAGCCCTCCACTTTGCTGGAACAAAATCTGGCAAAGGCTGACTTTGTACTGGCAAATAGCAGAGTGAAAAGGGACTACTCCCTCGAATACTTGTACAGAAGCATATCACCGCTAGGAATACATGACCAAACACAGATTTGCGAAAATGTGTGTATCACTGTAACTACACAGAAGTTTTTACAAACATTTTCAATTGAAAGCCACTGAAAACCCACGAGAATTCCTAGCTGATAGGAAGGTTTAGAGGAGAGAGAGGTGGAGCAGGAAGAGATGGTGGGAACTTTGGGACATGGGGAGATAGCTAATAAACATTTTCATGGGCTTGTTGCCAAAGAATTTGGGAATTACTACTGCACTAACAAAACCCTCTGGAAAGTTTTTACATGAAATTCATATTTATTTCTGAGTTCTGTGGTTGAGTGGGCAGGAAAAGATTCAACTAAGAAATTGATTTACCAAACATTCATTTTATTTATAAAAGACTTCAGCAGGAATGTGCTTTAAAGTTATGAGTTTAGAAATTTTCATTATATGTACTTTAATCAATGAAATCCAAGCAAATAATGAATCCTTTCCTTTAATAGTTTTACCTAATTGGGGGTATTAACTTTGTATTTCAAATAATTAAAGGACTCAGTGTATGCCTGAAATGTGCATTCCAAATTTTTGAAGGTCGTATCATCTATCCAATGCTAAATCCAGACATTGTCTTAACATCGCAGTTAACTAATTCAGTAGTAGCTACGTATTTTGATCCAGATTATCAGAACTATTAACATAAAACAAAACCCCAAAGGGATGGAGACTGTGCTCATGATCCTTAAGATAATTCTCAAAAGACCGAGAGTTTCTTTCGGAGATAAAAAATCACACCTTGAAAACAAAATTCTCCTTTAGTTTTACTCTCCACCCCTCTGATCCTCATTGAATTGCTTTTTTCTTTGACCACATGTCCCAGGGAAACCACCATACTTCCCTGCATAGTTTCTTGCCCAACTGAGCTATTGTACTTCCATAGAACTCCTTCTCCCACCTTTAAACCATATCCCATATGATTCAACTCACTTTCACCTGTACTAAACATGGGATGATTTAGCATTTTCTTCCATCTCTAACTGTATGATCTGGTTTACTAGATATCAAAACAAAAGGTAAGTGATGCCTGGGTGGTTCAGTCGGTTAAGCGTCTGCCTTCAGCTCAGGTCGTGATCCCAGCGTCCTGGGATTGAGTCCCAGATTGGGCTCCTTGCTCAGCAGGGAGCCTGCTCCTCCCTCTGCCTGCCAGCTCCCCCTGCTTGTGTGTGCTCTGTCTTGCTCTTGCAGATGAATACATATAATCTTAAAAAAAAAAAAAAAGAAAGAAAGTTAAGGAAGGGACATATAATTATAAGAAAGAATAAGCTAAATGCATATGAAAATACGAAATGCTACTGGGGTTTACAGAAGAGATTATATTCAATTCACTTAGAACCGGGCTAAGAAAAGACTTTGCAGTAAAAGACTTGAACTGGCCTTAAATATGGGTAGATTCCCCTGTATTAGAGAGAGAATAGTTTAAAGCACAAGAAAGTAGCCCATCACTCTCTAATTGAAAATCCTCCCCATAAACTTCAGAATCACATGCCAACATGACAACAGAATATGAGGTCCCACAACATCTAAGCTCTGGCTGCCTCTCTGTCCCTTCTCCCCACCACAACTCCACTTGAAGTCTCTGCTGTTGGGATGCTGAGCCCATCTTAAAATTTAACTCTGTCAAATGCTCTTATTTCTTGGAACTTAGAGGAAAACATTGAGTTAATTATACTTCTCGGTTCATGCCACATTTGTCATCATGGGTCCAAACAGAGTTCCTCTCTCGATGGACGTATTTATTCATTAACTGTTATCTCCTCAGCCACTTGTGACCTGACCTCTACCATATGCTACTATCGCAGCTCTTCATCCTGTTTAATGAGACTTGTCTTTACTGCATGTCTTTACCAAATGTGTGTAGGGTGAGCACATGTACTTCCAAATATATGTGAGTATATTGTTTTAAAGTTCTCATTTCTTACACTTCTCTAAATATTATGTATTTAAGATCCATAAAGATCCTTTGTGTAACCATCATATTTAATGGCTCTATATAGATCAGGGTGTGTGTCCACTCCTCCGATGCTAGCCATCTGGGATGCCAATAAGAACCCACGATCACATTCACACACACCCACACTCATATTCACACATCCACACTTGTGCACATTCATGCTCACACAAGTACTCACACACACACACACACACAGAGATACTTTTGCATACACTGTTGCACATACACACTCACCTCACACATGTACAAATGCTACAGTGACAATGCTCCTAAGTACCCCATCGTAAACACGTAAGAACTTTGGAATATGGACCCTGGAGTGGGACCAATAAATTATAAGACATGTTTAACTTTTCTGAGGAGTTCTAGACAAATCTTGAGAAAGGTTGAGGTCCCTGTATCCACAGAGTTCTGCTGGCACTTGGCATTATTCAGCTTTGCCATGCTTCCAGTCTAATAATGTGTGAGATGTTTTTAATGAAACAACTACTCAACACTTAAACTGAATTGTATCTTTTTGTGTGTTTTGTTGTTGTTTGTTTTTGGTTTTGTTAGCCTATACCAGCCTTTAAAATGGTAGAGGCCATTTAAATGCTAAGACACTAAAACATATTTGAAGAATAAAGATTTCAAGAAAGCAAGGCCTCTATTTATGGAATGAATAAGTCTTGGGAATAAAAGGCACAACAGATGGTGTATAGTCAATGCTATTGTAATACCATTGTATGGTGACAGATAGTAGCTACACTTAAAGTGAACATAACATATACAGAAGTTGAATTGCTGTGTTGTACACCTGAAACTAATGTAACATTGTGTACCAACTATAATCAAATGCTTTTTTTTTTTTTGAAAAGCAAGGCAGAATGAAAAAGAGACTATTACCCAAATGTATTAAACCAAAAACTGGCTAGGATGACATAGATGTGACTCTAATTCCAATTCCATGTTCATTTTCACATATCAGAAGGTAACTTGTGTGTACCTTGTGTCAATAATCCTAATTTTTTTTTTTAAAACAGTTGACTCTTTTAGTGACAGACAGGAGTCTAAACCTCAAGGTCCTTGATGTTTCTTGCTAATTTTCATACATCTCCGAAATGGCAAAGTACACTTTTCACAGTGTCATCAGGGGGAAGCCCAAGTCAGGGCGAACTGTTGAGAAGCTTCTTCTGCGTCTGTCAGATGAGCCTCTCAGCGGGCGGTTTCAACCTCGGCAGCTCCATCTGGCTCCGCAGGTTCTAGACGCCTGCTCCGGTTCTCCAAGACTTACCACAGGGGCTAAACAGCAGCACAGACTACCAATTCACATATGGTAAGACTTCCCAAGCAATTCTTTGTTTGCTTTGTTCTGACCTTTTCAAAGTCTTTATTAATTTATATATTAGAAAAGCACTCTTGAAGTATTTTGTAATAAATAATTGAATCCATTTGTCATTGATTTATATTTTGCTCATTCCCAAAAGGAAATTTTAGTGGCAAAGAGTTTATCACTTTTTTTTTCAATCACATATCTCATTTTATGTCCTTTTCCTGTGAGCTGGACGCTTTTTCCCCCTAATGCCTTTTGTTCCTTCTTAGGGAAAAGGTCACATGCATTTGTGTGTGGCTCACAGCGAAGCAGCACATCTTATTCTTGGGACTCTCCCTTATGTTACACGTACAGATCAGCTTTTCTCAAAGATCTTTGATTTTATTCTTTGTAGAGCTATATATAATTCTTTTTACACTCCAGCCCTGTGAAGCAGAGGATTTCTAAATCTAGGCGGCTTAATTAGAAAGAAGCAGGCACACATATGGCTGACAGGCTTGGAAATCAGAAGCTTTGGATGGGAACTATTCTCCCGTGAACTCCACTCTGTGATCTGAAGCACTTGATAAAGATTCTTGGTAAAGATTCTTTATAATGTAGAGTAATACACTTGTGTTTTAATGTGAGTGTTCATGATTATCTATTGAACAAACACTGTTTATAGAGCTAGCTATGTGCAAAGTACTATTCTTAGTGTTTTATAAAGTGCTTAAATCCTCCACAAATTCTATTAAGCAGGCACTAGCATTATCTTTGCTTTACAAGTGAAGAAATTGAGGTCCAGAGAAGGTAGCTAACTTATCCACTGCTACGTGGCTTGTCAGACCCAAAGCCAGGATTCTGACCATGATGGTTTAGCTACAGAGTCAGTGGTCCTGACATGTTTCCAACTGAACGGCTCAAGCACGACATGGTATTAATAGTTTTCAGTGAGATTACATAGCACTATTATTATTGTGTATGTAACGGGAAAAGGTTATCTTGTGAATAAAAAGAGAGATACTACTCTACAAATATCCAGATCATATGATGTGGCTCTCTTCACTTTCCCAATTAAGAAGTTTTATTCCAACAATCTCCCAGATGTGTTTCATGGATCATACAGAGCAAATTGGACAAACTCGCGTACCCTCACTTCCCTGCCTCTCTTTCTAAATGCCACTGTCTCTCACAATCTTTAAACCACAAATACCACAACATAACAAGAGAGTATTATAGTGTAGCATAAATTGAAAGCACTTCTTCAAATTTCATCTCAGGGAAAGTTGACCAAATCTAGTAACCATGGCATTAAAGCTTATTTGTCATTCAATTACTTGGTATTAAAACCAAAAAGTCACCTCTCCATCATCAATATATTTTACTAAAAAGACAAGCACATACCATTTACTTTTTTAAGTTAACAAGAACATGCCAGTACACCTTTATGAAACATTCATCACATGCCCATCACCATGTTAGAAACTAGAAATACTGGGATGGATAAGACAATGGTTGGCCTCTGAAATATATATACAGAAAAGAGAAAAATGAAGACCTGGTGGAAATGCTATAAACAAGGTAAAGCAAGGTTTGTTTTTTGTTAAGTGCTTATTTGTATTAAAAGCATCAGTTGTAGAGCTTAACTGAAGATATTTATAAAATAATATATTATCGTAAGATTTTGTTTTATTGAAGGATGTATACACAGAGACTCTAAAGTCTTGTATAAATGAAAATAAAATGGGCTTGTACATTTACATTGCTTGCCAAGGTCAGGTTAAAGACATTTAGAAAAACAACTTCAGTAACCAAGTTAGCACATTTGAACAATTAATTCAAATAAAAATTCTATGAGAAAACCTCCGATTTCTGACCTAGAAAACATGTTGGAAACAATGCATTTTGAGGATGTTTCTGATAGATTTATGTTATGATTTTGTGCCTATTTAAACTCCCAGATGATTCTTCAGTGTAACAACATCTCTAAAACAGGAATAATGTAGTGATGTCATGGTAAGAACTAGAAAGGCTTTCAAAACAGAGATAACAAACATGTTATTCTGTCTAACCATACATTCACAGTTACTGAGTCAAATCTAATGGAGGAAAATCCTTATTAACCCCACGACCTCAGTCTACCATGCTTATAGCTGGTTATTACTCATTCTTCAGACCCAGCCTCAACAGCTCTTTGGAAAGGCCTTCCCTTGTCACTCAATCTAAAGTAGGCCCTTTATATTCTCTCAAATAAATCTATACTTTTCTTGTACGATACTGTATTAACTATCTCAGGCTGCCATAAAAAAAAATACCATAGTTTGAAAGGCCCAACAGGAATTTATTTTCTTATACTCTTGGAGGCTGAAAGTCAGAAATCATAGTGCCATTATGGTCTGGTTCTTGTGAAGACTCTCCCTCACTCACAGATTTTTGTTTTCTCTCTGTGCTATTTTAGAGAAGAGCGAGCTCTGGTGTCTCTTTCTCTTCTTATAAGGGCACCAGTTCTATTAGTCACCCATATGACCTCATTTAATCAATTCCTTAGAGGCTCTATCTCCAAGATAGACATGGAGGGGGGTGGGGGCTTCAACTTATGAATTTGGGGGTGGGGCATGATTCAGTCCATAGTAAGCACTTACCACAATTTTTCATCACTTAATAGCTTGTTCACTTACTGTATAAACTCAACTAAAAACTGTAGGGATCAGAGATGCATTTGCTTTGGGCATCACTGAAAGTCCAGTGCTCAGCATGGTACCTGGCACAAAGCATTCTAGTTGAATCTTGAATGAACAAATTAATGTGGTCATGATCTGAATCTTCACACAAAATTTTTTTTTTTAAAGATTTTATTTATTTATTTGACAGAGAGAGATCACAAGTAGGCAGAGAGGCAGGCAGAGAGAGAGGAAGGGAAGCAGGCTTCCTGCTGAGCAGAGAGCCCGATGCGGGACTCGATCCCAGGACCCTGGGATCACGACCTGAGCCGAAGGCAGCGGCTTAACCCACTGAGCCACCCAGGCGCCCCACACAAAATTTTTGAAATCCATCTGTTATGCAAAGTATTCTTTTCAGTAGCTTCAGGTCTTATATTCTAACACACTTCTATGCATACATTAATCTTTCCCATTTAAACGTTATAAAATAATACAATGCAAATTACTGTCAATTGATAATTCAAGCAATGTCTTTGGGAAATTATTTTATAATGCCATCCTTATTAATGTCCAACTTAAATCTCTTTCATGTGGAAGATGTTCTGAAAAAAAGAAGTACAGACAAAGATACAAGAGCTGATAAAAATGCATCATCAGGGGCGCCTGGGTGGCTCAGTGGGTTGGGGCCTCTGCCTTCGGCTCAGGTCATGATCCCGGGGTTGTGGGATTGGGCCCCCCATCGGGCTCTCTGCTCCGCGGGGGGCCTGCTTCCTCCTCTCTCTCTGCCTGCTTCTCTGCCTACTTGTGATCTCTGTCAAATAAATAAATAAATAAATAAAAATGCATCATCAATTAAAGGACAGAAACTCATGTTTTAAAAAAATCTCAAAATAATTTTTATGAAGAGGAACATAGAAAGTTAACTACAATGATTAAATTAATTTTTCAATAAAAATAAACCCTCTAATTTTCTCAGATTGTTTAGCCTCAGAATGGAGAAATGATCTAAGCAGTATCTGAAGAGAGAGATTTGTGGCATTGATTATATCTAATACTGGCTTAATAAGACACTGTAATGGCTGGCCACTTTCCCTCCATTCCATTCTAAAATTTCAATCTAACGTGTTTTGAAGTTCAATAGTGAATTTTTGTTCAGTTCCACCAATAAATTCAAAGCTCCTTTTTTTTTTCACATATATCTCAGACAGCATGCATGACTCATGCTGAGAGGAATATCTATTTCCAAGATTGTGAGACATCCAGATATAATGACAATGGTGCTAAGTTAAATTGACATGAATTTTATCCTTAGTATTACCATGCCTTATGAACTAAACCTGTTATTTTAATGTTACTCTTCTTTTTTCAAGCTTTTATTAAATTCTAATTAGTTAAAGTACAGTGTAATACTCGTTTCAAGTAAAGCATTTAGTGATTCATCATTTCCATATGTCACCCCGGGCTCATCATGATAAGTACTCTCCTTAATCCCCAACACCCACTTAACATATCACTCCACCCACCTCCACTCCGGTAAACCCCAGTTTGTTCTCTGTAGTTAAGAGTCTTACTGTTACTCTTTTTATGCATCTAAAAAATGAGGATAGTAATACATTGTTAGAATTAAATGAAGAAATTAGCATAAAGAGCTTTTAAATACAAAAATTTTTGTAAAATTAGATGATTATTTTATCATCTTTACCAAAACTCCACAAATTAAAGTATTAGTTTAAAGAATTTGTGCTCATAAATTTGTATGATGCATTAGTGGTAGAACTATGGTATTCCACTTTTAAACATTTTTTTTTTTAGATTTTATTTATTTATTTGACAGAGAGAGATCACAAGCAGGCAGAGAGGCAGGCAGAGAGAGAGGAGGAAGCAGGCTCCCCGCTGAGCAGAGAGCCCAATGCGGGGCTCGATCCCAGGACCCTGAGATCATGACCTGAGCCGAAGGCAGCAGCTTAACCCACTGAGCCACCCAGGTGCCCCGATATTCCACTTTTAATGTTTCTTGCCATTATGACACTCCTGGCTTCTTGCCACCTGTTATTCTCTCTGCTTCAGGTGAATTAGGGCCTTTAATCAGATTATTGAGTTTGAAGAAAGAAATTGGCCCACATAGTTTAGCCCCGCCTTCCTCTCTTTTCTGGTAGTTAGCCTACAGAAAGTCCTGCACTTCCTCTACTCTTGGAAGCAGATATCTAACACCAATCAAGCTTCCAACCATAGCAGCCCAAGCCAACATCTTGACTTCAACCTCATAGCCAGCACCATCCAACTAAGCCACTCCTGGATTCCTCATCTGTAGAAAATGTGATCTAATAAGAGTTTATTCTTGTTTAAGCTGCTAAATCTTGAGATAATTCTTACACAGCAATAGATGATTAATATAAGAGATGAACTGCTCTTAGCCTTACATCTGTTAACACATTTAAACTACATTCTCCAATATCAGCTTGAAATATCAGAAGTGAAATTTTACCTTCCAAACACTAAGTCTCTTGTCTTTTGTTATCATTACTTCAGAACTTAAGCAGAGAAGTTTGATTCTAATGAGTCCTCTCAAATATCCTACTGTGCTTCTCATTTTATAACGTATCCATCTATTCAACAAGCATTCTATTGAACATCTACTAAATTCTAAGCACTGTGCAAAGTTTTGACTACCAAAAGAATTAGAACTTGGTTAAGAATTTTCACTGAAGTTGAAATTTCCATAGTCTCATTTAAAAAGGCAGAATTACTAAGAACTACTAAATAATATCACAGAATGTCAAATTTCAAAGAACTTGTTAATGAAGTATGAGGGCAGGAAGAGAAGATTTCAGCAAGTATAAACTGATTTGCTATATTTAATTAGAATTACATTCTACATGGAGACAGCATATTCGAGTAAGTCCACCCTAATGCATTACCTCATTGATGACATCCCTACTTAAAGAACAAAGGCTTAGTGGTAAACAGCATAGACTCCAGAGCCAGACAGTCTCAGTTTCTGTCTTGGCTCTGCCTCTTGAAACTTGTGTGATCTTAGGCTACATACTTAAACTTTCTATGCTTGCCTCCTCAACTGTGAAATGGGTTATTTGAGAATTAAATGAATTAAAAGATGTTAAGTATATAATAGTGCCTAGCACTATATTATTGTTTGGTATTATTATCAGGACTTAAAAAACCATTCAGTTATATTGACAATGGTTAGTCTCAACTTTGTCAGAATTTGATTCACTCTGAGCCAAATTATTCCTATATGTTATTTTCCTCTGTTGGCCAAAAGAGATGTTAGAGATGTTATCTAATATTCTAAGCATCAAGAAAAGTTTGCTCTTTCCACCAAAAATTAACTCAGATGTTGGAATTCCAAACCCCCACTTTTTGACAAACCAACCAGAATTAGTTTCTTAAAGTCAACTTATGAGGAAGAATTATTTTTCACCTGTTTAAACCATTTGCAAATCTGGATAATAATGTGAAAGAAATAAATTGATTGTCTTTTTAAAATAACGAATAAATCAAACAATGCCTTATTCATATTCTAATTCAAATTGTTCAATAGTTCCTCCTTTTTAAAATTGCTTTAAATATTTGCATATTCTTTACTGAAATAAAGTACTAGATTTTTTATGGAATCAGACATCTGAGTTATTGAACTATATATCTGATAGGCAAAAGAGGTTTGTTTTCCCATTCTGTATTAGCTACAATATGGTATCCTTTCCTCATTATAGTTCAAAATAATAAAAGTTTCTTAAAAAAGTTTTTATTGATTCATGAGAGTTTGAGATTTTGCACTGATACATTGTCTATTCTTTTGACTTTATGTAACCTAAAAGTTAGCTCATCTACCCCTGAATTATTAAGATGTGGCATGACATCGGCAAGATGATAGAATAATAGGGGTTTTCTACCCTCTTCATCCAAGAATACCAATTTTGAAATCACCCATGGGCAGGAATACCTTTTAGGAATCTGGAGTCCAGGAATCCAGGTAAAAAGTTCTAGAACACCACTGGAACAACAACAACAACAAAAATCTGAGACTGGTTGCATGAAGTGGGTAGAAGAGAGTTTTACTTTTCTCTATCAACCCTTTCCCAAGGCAGCACAACTCAGTGACAAGAGAGATTCCCTAGACTTACAGTTTCTTTCACAGGGGACAGTCAGACTGTGTCAGCATCTGGTTTCTCCAGCTGTGTAGAACACCGACAAAGGGGCCCATTTCTCTCTTATCTCATCCAGAATACTGAAGTGAGAGCAAGCCAGGGAAAATCTGGGAGTACAGCCTCAACATCCCCAATCATTGGAAAAATGCAAATCAAAACTACACTGAGGCATCACCTCACATCTGTTCGGATGGCTATGAACAAAAACACAACTTTATGTCATCCCTCTAGGAACTCAGTAACTACACTTTGGGTTTTCCAACCCTAGTTCTCCTTCAGTAGTGGTTTCTGCTAGGGTCTCTGCTGTGGTTGGATCCACTGTATGCTTATTACTTCTTGGTTTACCTTTTCAATTTGCCAGAGCACAACTTGAAGCAACCTCCCTGAGAAAAGAGTGTGAAAGAGATAAGGAAATTGGGTCACAAAGATGTTAAATATCCTGAATCTGAAGCAGTCAGCAGGTGTTGAGAGTTGGTGTTGAACCAAGTTGTGTGGCACCAGAGATGTCTTACAGGATGCACCTTGCCTGGATCATGGTTGATATACTCAGTTATACATCCCCTCAACCACCTCTCACCAAAATGACTAGGAGGAGGAACACCCAACAGAGGAAAAATTCAGAGACTGTGCCCTCTGCCACAGAATTATTGGATATGGACATAAACAGTATGTTGGAAAGGGAATTCAGGGTAACAATTATCCTGGAACAAACAGTTTAGAAGCCATGAAAACAGAATTAGGGAAATAAATGATGCCAGGAAACATTCCAGAATCAGTTATTAGGATCCCTGAGGGGGTGGAGAAAGAGAGAAGACTAGAAGATAGAGTTGAACAAATTCTGGATGAAAATTTCCCTCCTCTAGGTAATGGAACAAGTGTTTGTGTCGTAGAGGTAGAAAGGACACTTCCCAAGATCAATGAGTCTAGAAAGACATCCAGACACTTAATTGCAAAATTCATGATTATAATTTCAGACAGGAGGTCTTAAGGGCAGCTTAAGGGGGAAGAGATTTCTTACGTACAGAGGAAGGACCATCAGAATAACATCAGACCTGTCCACAGAAACCTGGCAAGCCAGAAAGGACTGGCAAGTCATATTTAGGGCACTAAATGAGAAAAACATGCAGCCAAGAAAACTTTATCCAGAAAGACTCACATTCAGAATGGATGGAGAGATAAAGAGCTTCCAACACCAGCAAGGTTTAAATGGCTATATGACAACCAAGCTGGCAATACAAGAAATATTAAGGAAGGTTCTATAAAAGAAGAAAGAACCCAATAGTGACACAGAACAGAAATTTAGAGAGACAATCTATAGAAACAAGAACTTTACAGGCTATATGCTGTCAATAAAAACTTATCTTTTAATAATTACTCTCAATGTGAACGGCCTAAACACTCCCATAAAACAGCACAGGGTTGCAGACTGGATAAAATGACAGGACCTGTCCATATGCTGTCTACAAGAGACACATTTGGAACTTAAAGATACATCTAGACTGAAAGTGAAGGGATGGAGAACCATCTTTCATGTCAATGGGCTTCAAATGAAAGCTGGGGTAGTGATTTTCATATCTGATAAATTAGATTTTAAGCTAAAAACTGCAGTCAGAGATACCAAAGGACACTACATCATTCTTAAGGGCTCTATCCACCAAGAAAATCTAACAATTGTAAGTATTTATGCCCCCAATATGGGAGTAGCCAACTACATAAGCCAACTGTTAATCAAAATAAAGAGTCACAATGATATGAATACATTAATTGTAGGGGATCTTAACATGCCACTCTCAGTAACAGAGATCATCCAAGCAGAAAATCAATAAAGAAACAAGAAATATGAATGACACATTGGACCAGATGGACCTTATAGATATATACAGAACATTCCACCCTAAAACAACAAAATACTTATTCTTCTCGAATGTACATGGAACTTTCTTCAGAATAGACCACATATTGAGTCACAAATCAGGGCCCAACCAATACCAAAAGATTGAGATTATCCCCTGCATATTCTCAGATCACAATGCTTTGAAACTGAAACTCAACCAGAAGAAAAAGTTCGGAAGGAATTCAAACACTTGGAAGCCAAAGACCATCCTGCTCAAGAATATTTGGCTCAACTAGGAAATCTAAGAAGAACTTAAACAATTCATGGAAACCAATGAATATGAAGACACATTGGTTCAAAACCAATGAGATATGGCAAAGGCAGTCCTAAGGGGAAAATACATAGCCATCCAAGCCTCCCTCAAAAAAGTTGAAAAATCCGGGATACACCAACTGTCTTTACACCTTAAAGAACTGGAAAATCAACAACAAATTAAGCCAACCTCATGCACAAGAAGGGAAATAATCAAGATTAGAGCAGAGATCAATGAATTAGAAACTAGATATACAGTGGAACACATCAATAAAACTAGAAGCTTGTTATTTGAAAAAATCAATAAAATTGATAAACCACTGGCCAAATTAATCCAAAAGTAAAGAAAGAAGACCAAAATTAATAAAATTATGAATTAAAGGGGAGAGATCACTACTAATATCAAAGAAATAGAAACAGTCTTCAGAAATTACTATCAACAGTTATATGCCAATAAGTTAAGCACCCTAAAAGAAATGGATGCATTCCTGGAAACCTATAAACTTCCAAGACTGAAACAGGAAGAAATTGACAACATAAATAGATCAATATCTAGTAACAAGATTAAAGCAGTGATCAAAAACCTCCCAAATAAAACTAGCCTAGGATCTGACGGATTCCCTGGGGAATACTACCAAACATTCAAAGAAGAAATAATACCTATTCTCCCGAAGCTGTTTCAAAAAATAGAAACAGAAGGAAAACTTCCAGACTCTTTCTATGAAGCCAGCATTACTCTGATCTCCAAACCAGGAGAATTTCATACCAATATCCCTGATGAATATAGATGCAAAGATTCCCAACAAGATCCTAGCTAATAGGATCCAACAGTACATTAAAAAGATTATCCACCATGACCAGGGGGGATTTATCCTTGGGATGCAAGGGTGGCTCAACATTCACAGATCAATCAATGTGATAGAACAAATCAGTAAGAGAAGAGAGAAGAACCACATGGTCCTCTCAATTGATGCAGAGAAAGCATTTGACAAAATACAACATCCATTTCTGATTAAAACTCTGCAAAGTATAGGGATAGAAGGAACATTCCTCAACTTCACAAAATCTATCTAAGAAAAACCCACAGTGAATATCATTCTCAATGGGGAAAAGGTGACAGCCTTCCCTTTGAGATCAGGAATATGAAAAGGATGTCTCTCACCACTGTTGTTCAACGTAGTACTAGAAGTCATAGCAACAACAATCAGACAACAAAAATGATAAAAGGTATTCAAATTAGCAAAGAAGTAAAATTCTCTCTCTTCACAGATGACATGACACTTTATATGGAAAACCCAAAAGACTCCACCCCCAAACTACTAGAACTCATACAGCAATTGAGTAATGTGGCAGGATACAAAATCAATGCACAGAAATCAGTTGCTTTCTTATACACTAACAATGAAAATATAGAACGGGAAATTAGAGAATCAATTCCATTTACTACAGCACCAAGAACCATAAGATACCTTCGAATAAACCTAACCAAAGAAGTAAAGGATCTGTACTCGAGGAACTAGAGAACACTCATGAAAGAAATTGAGGAAGACACAAAAAGATGAAAAAGCATGCCAAGCTCATGGATTGGAAGAATAAACATTGTTAAAATATCTATACTGCCCAGAGCAATCAATATGTCTCAATGCCATCCCGATCAAAATTCCACCAGCATTTTTCAAAGAGCTGGAAGAAACAATCCTAAAATTTGTATAGAACCAGAAAAGACCCCGAATTGCTAAGGAAATGTTGAAAAAGAAAAACAAAACTGGGTACATCACGTTGCCTGATTTCAAGCTATACTACAAAGCTATGATCACCAAGACAGCATGATACTGGCATAAAAACATACACAGAGACACCAGTGGAGCAGAGCATAAAGTCCAGATATGGACCTGCAAGTCTATGGTCAAATGATCTTCAACAGAGCAGGAAAAAATATACAGTGGAAAAAGTCTATTCAATAAATGGTACTGGTAAAATTGGACAGCTATGTATAGAAGGATGAAACTTGACCATTCTCTTACACTGTACACAAAGATAAACTCAAAATGGATAAAAGACCTCAACGTGATGTAGGAATCTATCAAAATCCTAGAGGAGAACATAGGCAGTAACGTCTTCAACATCAGCCACAGCAACTTCTTTTAAGACATGTCTCTAAAGGCTAAGGAAACAAAAGTGAAAATGAACTTTTGGGACTTTATCAAGATCAGAGCTTCTGCACAGCAAAGGAAACAGTCAACTGAACAAAGAGGCAACCCACAGAATGGGAGAAGATATTCGCAAATGGCACCACAGACAAAGGGCTGATATCCAAGATCTATAAAGAACTCCTCAAACTCAACACTCAAAAAACAGATAATCACATCAAAAATGGGCAGAAGACATGAATGGGCTAAAAGACACATGAAAAAATGTTCATCATTAGCCATCAGGGAGATTCAAATCAAAACCACATTGAGATACCACCTTACACCAGTTAGAATGACCAAAATTAACAAGACAGTAAACAACAAGTGTTGGAGAGGATGTGGAGAAGGGGGAACCCTCTTACACTGTTGGTGGGAATGCAAGTAGGTGCAGCCACTTTGGAAAACAGTGTGGAGATTCCTTAAGAAATTAAAAATAGAGTTACCCTATGACCCTGCAATTGCACTATGGGGTATTTACTCCAAAGATACAGATGTAGTGAAAAGAGGGGCCATCTGTAACCCAATGTTCATAGCAGCAATGGTCATGGTCGCCAAACTGTGGAAAGAGCCAAGATGCCCTTCAACGGACGAATGGATAAGGAAGATGTGGTCCATATACACTATGGAGTATTATGCCTCCATCAGAAAGGATGAATACCCAACTTTTGTATCAACATGGACGGGACTGGAGGAGATTATGCTGAGTGAAATAAGTCAAGCAGAACGAGTCAATTATCATACGGTGTCACTTACTTGTGAAGCATAAGGAATAACATGGAGGACATTAGGAAAAGGAAAGGAAAAGTGAATTGGAGGAAATTGGAGGGAGAGACAAACCATGAGAGACTGCGAACTCTGAGAAACAAACTGAGGGTTTTTGAAGGTGGGGGGTGGGGCAATGGGTGAGCCTGGAGGTGGGTACTAAGGAGGGCACGTATTGCATAGAGCACTGTGTGTGGTGCATAAACAATGAATCTTGGAACACTGAAAAAATAAAGTTAAATTAAAAAGCAAAACACAAGGGTGCTTGGGTGGCTCAGTGGGTTAAAGCCTCTGCCTTTGGCTCAGGTCATGATCCCAGGGTCCTGGGATCGAGCCCCACGTGGGGCTCTCTGCTCGGCAGGGAGCCTGCTTCCTCCTCTCTCTCTGCCTACTTGTGATTTCTGTCTGTCAAATGAATAAATAAAATCTTAAAAAAAAAGAAAAAAGAAAAACACAAGTGATAACAAGTTCTGGTCAGGATGTGAAGAAAGAGAATTCTCTTGTGCTGTTGGTAGAATTGTAAATTAGTACAGCCACTATGGAAGTTGGTATGGAGGTTCCTCAAAAAATTAAAAATGGAAATACCATGTAACACAGCAGTCCCACTCCTGGGTATGTATCCAAAGGAAATGACATTACTATCTCCAAGAAATATCTGCATTCCCATGTTCACTGCAGCATTATTCACAGCAGATATGCATGGAAAAAACCTAAATGTGCTACAGTATATGTACGTATATATGTAACAGAATATTAATCAGCCCTAAGAAAGAAGAAATCCTGTTATTTGCAAAAACATTGATGAAAGTGGAGGATATTATGCTATGTGAAATAAGTCAGAGAAAGACAAATAAGGTACAATCTCTTTTATATGTAGAATCATATAAAGAGAGAGTCAGAATGGTAAGCAGGGGCTCAGGAGTAGGACAAATTGAGGAAATGCTGGTCAAAGGAAGCCTTCAGTTATAAGATGAGTATGTTCTGGGGATCTAATGTATAGCAATGGAGACTACAGTTAAAATGAAATTTGTTAAGAAAATAATTGTTAACTGTTCTTAACATACTCATACACAAGGTAACCTTGTGAGGTGACAGATGTGTTAATTAACCAATTGTGGCAATCATTTCACAAAGTATGTGTATCAAATCACCACATCATATACCATACAGACACACACACACACACACATGCACAAATTTTATTTGTCAATTATACTTCAATAAATCTAGAAAAATATGAAAGAATAGAGCGATAGTAACTACAAAAAAATTATTATGATATAGACAAGAATAGTCATGGATAAAGTCTTAAAGAGGCCACTGAAAATATAATCTCTTATATTGAACTTAAGTAGTTGAAAGCTAGTTGTCAGAAAGGACAGAAAGGGAGAAGACAGAGAGTGCTTTAGAAAATGAAAGAACAGGGGCACCTGGGTGGCTCAGTGGCTTAAAGCCTCTGCCTTCGGCTCAGGTCATGGTCCCAGGGCCTGGGATCGAGCCCCGCATCGGGCTCTCTGCTCAGCAGGGAGCCTGCTTCCTCCCCCTCTCTCTGCCTGCCTCTCTGCCTACTTGTGATCTCTGTCAAATAAATAAATTTTTTAAAAATCTTAAAAAAAAAAAGAAAAGAAAATGAAAGAACAGATTGAACAAAACAAGAGATGAGTTAATGAGCATGTCCAGGGAGAAGTATGCTATAACCAGATGTAGAAGTGTCATTCCCAGCACAATAGGCACATTTGTCTTTATCTTACAGTCTAAGGTTGGTTAACTTTCATTCATGGACCACATCTGAACTTCCTCCTGCTTTTGTTAAGTCAAGTTTCACTGGAACATCGCCACAAACCCTTCACCCTAAATATTGCCCATACCAGCTTCCTGCTCTGCAGCAGGGTGAGTCATTGTGACAGAGATCATGTGGGCAGCAAATCCTAAAACATTACCTACCTGGCTCTTCACAGAAAATGTTTGTCGAACCCCTGTTATCTATGACAACACCACAATGAAAAAAATTGAGCAGAGGCTTAAAAAAAGAAAGTGTTTAGTGAGGCTCCTCCCCCTTCCCTAGTAATTGGTTTTTGGAAAGAGAATTTTGATTAAAAAAAAAAAAACCTTATGTACTGTTTTTTCTGTATTATCTCATTTTAAAACTATGCACATTAAATATTTACGAATCCATTACCTACTCTATTACATTACAAGTGTCTCCATAAATACATGTGCTATGTAGATGGAGAAAGGAGCATCTTATCTATATGTGTACATACATGTATAAGAGCTAGAAAATAAGAATTACTCTTAGAGAAGAGCACATTCCAGTTCAGTTCAAAAAGGAGCCAACAGTAGCTAGACAGGCAAAGAAATAAACTGAGAAAGAAGTTGCCAGTAAAAATTGGCTGAGTCATGAGGAAGAGGTAGGGTATTGAAAAAGACAAACCATTCAAATCATGCTTTTTCTTAGAGTTCACTCTGAATTTACTGGATACATTGAAGCTTAAAAGAGCTGCATGTAATAACTGTAAATTGTTAAAATTAATTAAAGTTTTAAGATCTAATGCTGTTTTTAGTTAGCTCCATTTTCTTGAAGAGAAAGAAGCTGATGAATCTTAAGAAATCTTGGGCAGGAAACTTGAAAAGCATATTAGTATAGTTCAGCAAACCATGATCATGATCAGCTTTTGCAGAAACATCATCATGAATACTGAAATGAATAAGATCTTAATTTTTATATATATTTGAATCCTATTTTTATTCTGATAATAATAAAAGTCTATTGATTAAAAAATTGATGGGTATGAGCAGGAAAGAATCTCAACTCACCACTGTTAACATTTAGGTGTATTTCTTTTCAAATATTTTTCTATTCATTTTTTTGTTCACAGAGATGGAATCACACCCTACAGTCAATTTTGTATCTCTTTATCCACTTACCATTTTGCGAAATAAGCAGTTCATTTTTGAACTCTTTAATGTCATTTGTTAACACAATATTTCATCATCTCAATAAACTATGATTTAGTCATTGCTCTGTTCTGGACATTTAGATTGCTTCCAGTTTTTTTGCAATTATAAATTATACAACTTGATGATGAGCAATTTTTGTCTGAATCTTTAATGACATTTAGAATTACTTTCTTAAGACAGATTTCAGGAAGTAGGATTATAAGATAAAAGGTTATGAATATTTCTAAGCATTGTGATCCTCCCTGCCAAAATGTTTCCCAAAACTGCTGGGTCATCTTGCTTAACCTCCTCCCAGCAGTGCAAGGGACTGGATAGGCAGCCCTTTGGTATGAGTGAAACCAAATTCAGAGAAAGAAATATAGAAATCACATTCACTGACAAATTTTTGCCTAAAGGGAAAGGCCAGAAAAGGAGAAAGTGAAGTGCCACCTTTTGCAGAAAGAACAGCGTTTACAAACAGGTTATGAAATGAAAGCCTATGGAGACTCTTCCTTGATTGGATGGGGAAGTCATCTGGTTTTCCTGGACTCACCCACAAATCTGGGCTACCCCTTCCATCCACTTCTCCTAAGACAGAAAGAGGACTGAGCAGGAGAACCAACTTGCTCCCCTGGGGACAGAAGTTTTGCTCACCACAGCCACCATCCAGAAGGCAGAAACATGGTAGTTGGAAGAGACCACAAAGACAATTTGGTACCACACCTCACTCTATTAGATCAAAGCCTAGAAAAATGAACTGACCATCAAGGAGTGACTCACAACTACTTTGTGGAAAATTTTGGATTAATATCCATATCACCCTCTACCTCTGATGACAAATAAATATTACTGTACTTCATTTGAAGGCACAAACCTTATATACATGATTCTTTATATACGTTTCTTTCATTAAGTTTTGAAGTTGTGGCTGATGTTAAACAATTTACTCTAGTGCTTAGAAGGTGTTTTTAAAAATCTGATAAAAAGTTTCAGAATTTCCTGATTAGTATACATCACAGGGTGAATAGTTTCTCATTTGTTAATTTTCTGGATACTCTTAAAAGAAGTTAATTAATCTGGAGAATCCAAATTGATTCATTTTTTAAAAGATTTTTTAAAAAATTATGGGGTATAGACAATGGAATGTTACTCAGAATCAAAAAGAATCTAATCTTACCATTCGCAACGACATGGATAGAGCTAGAGAGTATTATATCAGGTGAAATAAGTGAGGTAAGGAAAGACAAGTACCATATGAATTCACATATATGGAACTAAAGAAACAAACAAACAAAAATGAGCAAAAGGAGAGAAGTAAAGAGACAAACCAAGAAACAAACTCTTCACTATAGAGAACAAACTAATGGTTACCAGGTAAGAGAGGGGTGGTGGGATGGATGAAACAGATGATGGGGATTAAGGAACACACTTGTAATGAGCACTGGGTGATGTATGGAAGTGCTGAATTACTATACTGGACACCTGAAACTAATATAACACTGTGTGTTAACTATGTGAAATTAAAAAAAAAAACTTTTAAAAATTGTAGTGTACAGAAATAAAAAGGCTTGAACATAGATAATAATATAGTGGCTGCATATTTGGTTACGGTTGAGGCCAAGTGTCATTTTAGGCTTAGGAATAGTTTCTCATATTGTTGGTCCCTGAGTCATTGTTCTCTTGTTGGTTCCCCCAAACCTTCCCACAGCTTTACAACACTATCTTTACTAAACCCTCTTAGCTTAAAAAAAAATAGTAACACTAATATAATGTTTGAAAGATATAATAGTTGTGATTCCAAATGCAAACATTCGCCATTAATTCTTTCACAAGCTTTCATAAGAGTCTCTTATGGTTTGTCTCCCTCCTGATCCCATCTTGTTTCATTTTTTCCTGTATCAGATGTATCAGAATGTATCAGATGTATCAGAATGATACATCTGCAACTGAATGAAGGTCATGAAAAAAATCTATTGTGGACACCATACTTAGTGGTGAAACACTTTTTATGTTTTCCTCTAAGATTGAGAATAAGTCATGGATGTCTGAACTAATCAATTCTATTTTAGATTGTACTAGATTATATAGATAGAATAAGTCACAATAAAAATCTCCCAAAGTTGTTTCTGAATATCAACAAGATGATTCTGAAGTTTATATGGAGAGGGAAAAGACTCAGATAGTCAACACAATGTGGACAATATAAAGCCCCCAAAATCAGGACTGCTCGGCATTAGCAAAAAAAGAAAAGAAAAGAAAAGAAAAAGACAAATTAGTAGAACAGAATAGAGAACCCAGAAATAGACCTACATAAGCATATTCAATTGATCTTCGACAAATGATCAAAGAGGGGAAAGATAGTTTTGTCAACAAATGGTTCTGAAACAACTGGACATCAAATGTCAAAAACAAAAACAAACAAACAAAGAATCTAGACACAAAATTAATTCACAATGGGTGACAGACCTAAATGTAAAGTACAAAACAGTAGAACTCCTAGAAGATTATATAGGAGAAAACCCTGATAACTTCGGGTATGGCATCAGTTCTAAGATTCAACACCAAAGATATGGTTCTCAAATGATAAGTTTTCTTTCATTAGAATTAATTCATTAAGAACTCCTTCTCTGCAAAAGAAAATGTCAAGAGAATGAAAAGACAAATCACAGACTGGGAGAAAATATTTGCACGAGACACATCCGAAATAGGACTGTTAAGCAAAATATACAAAGAACTCTTAATATTAAACAATAATAAAAACTAACAACTCAATTTAAAAATGGGCTGAAGACCTTGACAGGAACCTCACCAAAGAAGATAGACAGCAAATAAATATCATGAAAAGATATTCTGCATCAAATGTCGTCAATAACATGAAAAGGTGTTCTGCATCAAATGCCATCAAGGAAATGTAAATTGAAACAATGTGATATTGCTACATACCTATTAGGTTGGCCATAATCTGAAACGTGGACAACATCAAATGCTGACAAGAATGTGAAGCAACAGAAATGCTTATTGGTGGTAAGTATTATGGAGGGCACTTGCTGCCTGCAGCACTGGGTGTGGTTCATAAACAATGGATTTTGGAACACTGAAAAGAAATAAAAGAAAAGAAAATGAAAAAAATTAAATGTGTATTCACTGCTTCTGGGAATGCAAAATAGTACAGTTATTTTGGAAGACAGTTTGAAGGTTTCTTATAAAGCCAAACATAGTCTTACCATATGATCCAATAATCATGCTCTAGATATATACTCAAATTAGTTGAAAATTTACTATCTCATAAAAACCTGCACACAGATGTTTGCAGCTGCTTTATTCATAATTGCCAAAAGTTAGAAGAAACCAATATGTCCTTCAGTAGATGAATGGATAAATAAAGCGTGGTACATCCAGATAATAGAATATTATTCAATGCTAAAAAGAAATGAGCTTTCAAGCCATGAAAAGACCAGAGGAAACTTAAATGTATATTACTAAGTAAAAGAAGCCAATATAAAAGGTTATATGGTTCATTAAAAGGCAAAACTATGGAAGTAGCAAAAAAAATAGTGATTGCCATGGGATGAGGTGGGGAAGGTGGATAGGCAGGTTATAGTTGCAGTTTAGGAGAGTGAAGCTATTCTGCATGTTACTCCAACGATAGACACATCTCATTATACATTTTTTTTTCTAAGTCCACAGAATGTGCCACGCATGAAGAGTGAACTCTAACATAAACTCTGACTTTAGGTGATGATGATGTGTTGAGGTAAGTTCTACCAATTGTGACAAGTGTGTCACTCTGGTGGGGGAGGTTGATAATGGGGAAGAACATGCATGTGTAGGAGGAAGAGTTATGTGTGAAATCTCTCTACCTCCCTGTCAAATTTGCTGTGAACCTAAACCTCCTCTAAAAAATAGACTTGTAAAAAATAAATTGAAATAATAAAATGATATATCACATTGTTTGCCTGACACAGGGCTATTATGTTGAGGGGCATGACAGAAGTGATGGAAGTATTTTATATTTTAATTGTGCTGAGGGTTACATGGGTATATGCATCTGTCAGTGTGGCATAATTCAGATTTGTGCACTTTATAATATGCAAATTATATTTCATTAAAGTTGATTTTTTAAAGTAGAAAAATGTAATTGCCAAATCAAGAAAAACTGTAATAGCCTCTGTGAGGTAAGAGAGGCGGATGCTCTTTGAATGTATGGTGTAAAATTGACAGAAAATGAAAAAAGGCTAGGGACTGGTGAAAAAGTAGGACATTTCCACATGGTACCAACCATGTTTTCAATATTTTTTTGGACCATGTTTCCGGTATCATAGATCTCTCCCCAGGAATAGGCAATATTACTCAAAAAATAAAGAGGAATTGAGTTTTAGAAGAGGAATGTGCAATGGAGAGCCCTGAACCTTACGATTATCAGCTCCATGTTAAATGCACCTGGTACTTAGATTTCTTTTGAGTTGAAATAAGAATACCATAAAGTTCTACTCTGTGAAATCTAATATAATGGATTTCACCTAGTTCAGGCTTTTATTTAAAATGTGCCTGGGTCCCCATTTATGGTATAATGAGAATGATTTCAAATAATGATTTTAAGTTTAATTTTATTTGCAAATGAAAAAAAAGAGTTAAAAAGAGGAGGAAAGGAGAAGTTTGCTCAAGCCAATTTGCAGTGCTGTAGCCTAGGAATTAAAAAGAGAAATCAGTGGGAACTGGTTTGTGATTTTTTTTTTTCTTTTCCAAACACATTGCATCATTTATTTAACCCCATTGCTAATCCTGTGTAAAATTTTTCCTTGATGTGATGCACAAAGGACTTTGGGCTTCTCTTTTCTAATCTAGAGAATAAAAGTTATTAAACATGGCATAATTGAAATATTTTCAATGAAATTCTAAAATATGGTGAGATAAATGAAGCACTATTTTACACAACAAGATCATCTTTATATTAAGGTGCTTCTCTGACAGCACAGAAGTTGTGTGCAGTGAAATGGGAGCTAGGGAAAAATAAGAGAACACAAATCACTATCTTAGCTACTACGAGTTTAAGTCAACTAAGAAAGGGAGTAAAAAGAAATCTCAATGACATATCACTCATAAAAAAGTGAGAAAGAGTATTGGAAATCAGGAATTGAGCATTGGTAAGTTTGAGATGTGAGCTGGTATTTTCAAACACAGACCTTGAATATAAATGCTGAACTATATTGAATAATATATATATATACAACTTGTGAAAGGAATCATTGGTTATAATTACTACTAAACTTTAAAGCAGTTACTGTTAAATTTGAAAAAAAAACCAAATTGTTGTCTTGAAAAAGTGGATGGTAATCCACATTATAATCTTTGATAAATCTCAACTACCTCAAAGTGTTTTCCCCATTCTCTTTCCTGGCTTCTCCAAACAACCAGACTTCTGAAAAGTCTTTGTATTGGGATGCCAACATCAATGTATTTGAATGGAGTTTGGCCCAGGACCTCAAATTAGCCATTTCATTTTCATGTCTCATTTGCAAAAAAACCAAAAACAAAACAAAACACAAACATAAAACAAATGAATGGACACATTTTACCATGGTAGAGAGAAATAGAATATTAAAAACCTGGAGATACAGTATGGCCCTCTATTTTAGCACATTGGCAACAACATATTTAGCAGTTCAAATGTTATTCTCACTGTTGACACCCAGAGCTTAAAGAAATTAATTATAAAGCAAATAGTTTACAACACTAGGTTAAAATTACGTCTGGTCTAGTCTGGCCTAGAAGAAGAAGATAAGATGTAGACATCACAGCACCCTAGGAAGTTGCTTGGGCCAAGAGGAAGGAGAGTCATGAAGAACAAATGTATCCACATCATGTTCTTATCTCTGAATGACTGTGCTAAGTGTTTATGGATGACATCACTTTAAATGTGTTTTTGAGTTTTTAGTTGTGTTTATGGTGTGTGGACCATATATAACTTGATTTTTTTTTCTTTAGGAGGCAAAGAATGCTTATTGACTACATAGAAAAGAGAGTTCAAATCAAAGAAAAAAATGATTTTTCTCATTATCTTATTAAGAAAACAAAAGTCAGAGACCTTCCAAAGGAGTCAAGAAAAGGTAATGGATTAAGCCACAATATATTTAAAATGTGATTGTAACTGAAAACAAATTAGGCCCACATTTTCTTATCCAGAGACTTTAATGTGAACAGCAGCTTTCATTGCTTTATTTTCTGATCCACTGATTTAATTAAATGCATCTGCCAAGCTAAAGGGAAATTTAAAATTATAAATACACAGAATGCTGAGAAATCCACTTGCTCATCAAGCGTCTTCTGCCATTTCCCACCACATGGTAGGCTTATGAAAAGAAACTACATCTGGGTGATTCATCCTCTAAAGTCTTATTGAGAATTTATCTTTTCTTCTCTTTACACAATACAAACACACATTTCATAAGAAAATATGTAATAGCATATTCTTTTGGCATGTACTCCGTTTGAAACTGGAACAAAGCTTAACACCAACATGAAACAGGTCACTGAAACTGTTCTTAGAGATGTCCTTGCAAGCCAGTCTAGTAGAATTACTAGATTTTAATTTTTCCTGTGTCATCACAGTTCACTGACTCTAGCATTTTTATTATCTAAATGGGATTTTTTTAGAAGATTGATGGTCCTTCTTTTTCTTATGTTTTTATTTATTTACTTGACAGAGAGAGACAGAGAGAGAGAGAGAGATTACAAGTAGGCAGAGAGGCAGGCAGAGAGAGAGGGGGAAGCAAGCTCCCTGCTGAGCAGAGAGCCTAATGCAAGGCTCCATCCCAAGACTCTGGGATCATTCATGACCTGAGCAGAAGACAGAAGCTTAACCCACTGAGTTACCCAGGTGCCCCTTGATGGTCCTTCTTTAAAAAAAAAAAAAAAAAAAAAAAAAAAAAAAAAAAAAAAAAAAAAAATCTTACTTGTAGCAATTACCATAGAGATGTACACAAGAATGCTCTACTCTGAACAGGCCAGTCCTGACCCATGCTGTGCCACTCTTTTCTTGCAGGGGATAGTCTAGCAGGATGGATACTTTATGCAGTGAAAAATACAAACTACTAATCAGAGATCCAATGAAAACAACAACAACAACAACAACAAAAAACATTGCCTCATACATATCAAAATTGTTTTCCTCAAATAATATTAATTGTGAAAAATGAAAGACCAAATTCTATAAGCCATGTCCTTGTAAAATAAATGAATACATTTCTCTTTACAATACATGAGAACACTGATAGATTCTTTTAAAAAGCTACTTCAACATGATTTCTTTCAAAACTAGCTTATTCAAACACGTTTTTAAAGCACCATTAGTCAGACTCACCCTATAAAATTATAGTTATAACTGATTTTCATTGCAGGCATCTCTTCCTTCAGTGAAAATATTTAAGGTATTTTGGGTTATTATGGAAAACCTCTTCCTCCTTAGCAGAGAGGAGCTGGCTCTCATACAAGTAAAGTAACAGCAGGTTTTTGCATAGAAGTAGGGAAGGGTTGTTGCTACAACTCTGCCTTATAAGTTACACTAAAATATTTCACCAGAAGGACCTGCTCATCATGTCTTTTCTAGGGCAGAGAATCACAGACTTGATTTGGTTGGTTTCTGTAGTTAATCTCAAGTAAAGACCAAGAATAGTGCCTTCTGCATAGAAGATGCTTGACATAAATATGTTAAATATATTGGTATACCAAAATTTGCCTCTCCTATACCTTCCTCATGCCTTGTATCTAGGATTCCTAAGAAATCTTGGATGAGTCTCAGACACCTCTTGCCCTGATAGATTTGAGAAAATCTAAGTGTACTAATGAGAGAAATGTTGAAATTGCATGTGTTAAAGTTGGGAGATGATGTAGTGAAGTTCCTGAAAAGATGGTGGAAGAACTCGCTTTTCAATGAAAGAGGAATACCTATTCCCATTCTGTAGTGGATGGAGGTAAATCTTGACACATTGGCAGGTTAACTTGGTGGGGGGGGGGGGGGAGGGTAGTACAGAAAAGGGGAAAAAAGAGGGTTGATGTGGCATCTATCTGACAGCTTTTATTTTTTTTTTCTGTGAAATATGAAGTTAGCTTATTCTTTTAAAAAATTTTTCAGCTTTGGGGCGCCTGGGTGGCTCAGTGGGTTAAAGCCTCTGCCTTCAGCTGGGGTCATGATCTCAGGTCCAGGGATCGAGCCCCATATCGGGCTCTCTGCTCAGCAGGGAGCCTGCTTCTCCCTCTCTCTCTCTGCCTGCCTCTCTGCCTGCTGTGATCTCTGTCAAATAAATAAATAAAATCTTTTAAAAAAATTTTCAGCTTTATCAAGGTATAATTGACAAAATTATATATATTTGAAGTGTACAAGGTGATGTTTTGATGTATGTATACACTGTTAAGTGATAAAGTGATTACTGCAGTAGAGCTAATTAACATACCCATCATCTCACATAGTGACCATTTTTGTGTGTGTGGAGGGGGAGAATACCTAAGAACTACACTCTCAGCAACTTCAAGTACAAAGTACATTATTAAGCATAGTCACCGTGCTATACATTAGGTTTTCAGGACTTTATTCATCTTATAACTGAAAGTTTGTACTCTTTGACCACCATCTGTCTCCACTCCCCACTACCCATCTCTTGGTAATTACCTTTCTACTATCTTTTTTCTATGAGTTTGACATTTTTTAGATTCCACAGATAACTGAGATCATGTAATATTGTCTTTCTCTGTCTGGGTTACATCAGTTAGCATAATGTTGTCCAGTTTCGTTCATGTTGAAACAAATGAGCAAATCTCAGGATTTTGTTTTTTTTTTTAAGACTGAATAATATTCCAGTGTGTGTGTTGTGTGTGTGTGTGTGTGTGTGTGTGTGTGTGTGTGTGCATGCACATGTATGCATTTTTTAACCTGTTCATTCCTCAATGGACACTTAAGTTATTTCCATATCTTGGCTATTATGAATAATGTTGCAATGACATGGAATGCAGACATCTCTTTGGGATAGTGACTTTATTTCCTTTTAATATATACTCAGAAATGGGATTGCTGGATCATATAGTAGTTCTACTTTCAATTTTCTGAAGAAAGTTCATGCTATTTTCCATAATGGCTATGCCAATTTACATTCCCACCAATAGTGTAAAAAGATTCTTTTTTCTTGATATTCTTGCCAACTAAAAATGAAGGAGGATGAAGTAATAAAATGACATAAGAAGAGTGGAAAAGATTTTAAACAGACTAAAAATAGGTTGGGACATGATTTCAAAGTCATAAATAACAGTAGAAAGACTGAATCTCTATAACAAAGATTGAGTCATTTCATTTGAGATCTGAATTTAACTGTGGGATTTGCAATTAAAAAGTTGTTGATGATCTTGACAATCATTTCAGTAAGGATGGAAGGCAAGTTGTAATAGATTTAGAAGAGACAGTGGAAAAAATGGGAGACAGAGGTAGATTCAGAAAGTGAGGCCCCAAACTATGCAAACTGTTTGATTCATAATTTCTACTTTTGGAAATATATTCTGAAATCTCATTCAATCTGCCCTGAAGTTTAGACCTATGCAGTATCATTAACTAAAGGAAAAAGAAAGCTAATTTTACTAATCTGTGCAAGCATATGATCAGCAAAGTGGGACTGTTTGGTAAAAGCTCAACAGGAGAAAATGACTTCACCTCAGACCAAAATGAACCCTCCTATCCTTATAACTGAATGTGTTTTAGGACTTGCAGTCCTTTAACAGTACATGGGGGTGGGGTAGGGTGTGGGAGAGTTGGGTAAGAAAGCATGATAAGGTAAGAACCGGCAAGACACAAAGAGACAGAGAGAGAAAGGGTGAGAGCGAGAAAGAGGGCATCTGGATTTCCTGTTTCTTTGCCAGACTTAAAGAATGGTCATCCTGGCCTTCAGAATGCAGGGAACCATGGAAGTACAATTGTACCCAATTGTACCTACAGGGACTATAGGCTCCAGGAAGTCAAGAATTACTCATGGTTTTCTCTACCATTGCAATCCTAGCACAAAGCCTGACACAATGAATACTCACTGAATGAATCGATTAAAGAAAGAAACAATGAAAAAAAAATGTCGTACCTTGACCAAGAAGATAGGAAATATAGGCAGGGCTAAGAAACAACAATGATTCACGTGTACACTTAAGGCAATTATTTTCCATTGCCCTTCATTATGAGTATGACAGTATCTGTCCTGATTGGCCAATGCCCATAGTGCAGAGGTTGGTAAATATTTTTAATTTTTCCTCTGTGTAAGGATTTAAGAGAGAGTTAAGCTTAGAGAGGGAAAAATGTCACCTTGCATCAGCAATATCTTATCTCTTAGGTACATTAATTATCAAATTTATTATACAATAATTTCTATAGTAATAGTTCATGTTTTTAACACTATTATCACCTGCTCTTTCCCAAAAGCAGTTTCCAATAACTTCTCACTGTTTCAAATAACTTTGAAATACAAATTTTTTTTTAAAAGATTTTATTTATTTATCTGTCAGAGAGAGAGAGGGAGAGAGAGCGAGCACAGGCAGACAGAATGGCAGGCAGAGGCAGAGGGAGAAGCAGGCTCCCTGACAAGCAAGGAGCCCGATGTGGGACTCGATCCCAGGACGCTGGGATCATGACCTGAGCCGAAGGCAGCTGCCCAACCAACTGAGCCACCCAGGCGTCCCTGAAATACAAATTTTAAATGAAGGTGAATATTGATATAAGTAACTTTGAGAGCTTTTTTACAAATTCCTTTACATTTAGAAATATTCACAATACATGTTATTCAAGATGCATGTTATTTAAGAGGTATGTTATTTTAGTCGATTTATCCCTTTTACCTACCCTCTTATGTTAGATTGTTCTTCAAAGAATGCTTTGTTGTGGTGTCCATAACTTGTAGAGGAGGGGACCTAAATTCATGTAATGTCTTCATATTTCTTTTTAATTTATTGAGCAATTACTATGTCCTGTACTGCTAGGTATAAAGGATACAGCAGTGGCAAATTCCAACATATTCTGATGAGTATGATACAGAGGAATGGTGTTAATCAGATAATTACATTACTGATTATACAGTCACATACTGAAAGAAAGGAATCTGTCCTAAACTTCTGCCTCAAGGAAGGCTGACAGTGGAAAATAACAAGTAAACTGGTAGATAAGGGAAGAGCGAGAGACAAGCAGCTAACTATCTACTCAAGGAAAAAAACCTTTGCAAAGGCCCTTTAACAGAACGAATTATGGTGCTTACCTTAATTGGTGCTCACAACCCTTTTGTAGCCTCTATGAATGCTGCCCATGAAAAGTTACACCTTTCATGGCTGATGATGATGGCTCTTCAGACAGGACTGAAAAGAAGACCAAAGTACAGGGAAAGATTGGAATGATAGGAGTTAACCTATGTTGAGTTTATAAATCATTTTAGTATTATTGTTTATTTCAGAACTTCAATTTGTGAAGTCACACAGATTTAGAAAGATCATTCTAACTGTAGTGTAGAGAACAAAGTGGAGGTGGTACAGAGGAAAATCAGGGACAGCAGGTAAACAGGGCAGTTGTGCAGTTGAAAGATTATGGTGACAACGAAGATAGAAATAGCCTCATGAAATCACAAGGAGAGAATCACTCTTAAATTTCATTCAGTTGCCCTTCCAATCTAATGTTTAATCTTCTCCATAAATCACTACCAGTTTACTATGCATTTCTTCTCTTGAACACTTTCCAATGTTGATCTAAAATAAAGGTATATGTAGGCTATTAAAATGGAGCAATAAAGTTCCCAGACTGGATTCAGACTATTTAGTTTCAAATCCACTGGCACCTTACATAATTATGGGGAAGTTCCCTAACCCATCCATGCTTCCATTTTCTTGTTGGTTAAATAGTGAAAATAATACCTACTTTAGAGAATTGTTGTGATGATTAACTAAAATAATGTACTTTTAGGATCTAGCACAATTCCTAGCAGTAAAAACTCGAGAATTAGATTTTATATTAGTAAATGATGAAGTTTGATTTATAAAAAAAACTAAAGCAAACATCTGAATCATTTCAGCATCATATTATTTCATAATTATTTTAGGATAAAGTGAATATTTTACAGTGTACTCTATAGAATCCTTTATTAATAGACTAAAACTTTCTTTTATTAAAAAATCATATAACTATATATACATATATTTTTCATATTGTTTATATTTTTATTTTAGGTCCTTGACCAAAAAAAAAGTTTTGACACTAGGATATAATATATTTGGATGTCAAAGAACCCGTCTTAATTTGGATAGTTAATAACTTGATATAGCCTTCAAAGTTTATTGTATTAATTGTATTTAAAATTCTTACTTAGATCTCCAAAATAGAATGTAAAATGAATATAAATTTAGCTATTATGGAGAAATAAAGTTTGTGACTTGATAATAGTAAGATTTATAGGTTTATTAATCATGTAAAATTATTCTAGAGTATTTCTGGTCTATAAGGTGGAGCCACAGATATAATGTTGTCTAATTCAACTATTGTGACATAAAATATATTCATTTTTTATTGAAGTATAATACTTCTTACTACTATAATATAATTTTTGTTAAGTGCATTAAAATCTACTTATCATTCCAGGGACACACACTCTTTCATCTTTCTCTTTAATAGATATAAATTTTAAGGACATTGGGATAACGAAAATGATGATAATCATTATTTAAAAAGTCAACTCAATTATCCTCATCACTGAAAATGGATATAAATGTTTTTTAAACTGTCACATTTAGAAAGTACAGAATGTGAAAAAAGGAAAGTATAGAATGTGTAGATGCATACTTTTTTTGTTTTCATGAAACAAATTTAAGCATAATCTAGCATTCTGTGTTTAGTGTTGGTTACTAATTTTACTTTTTCTTACTAAGGAAATGAAAAGTCTGGCTATGTTACTATTAAGTCATGTCATAATTTTTACTCATGATTATTCATTTGTACTAATCAAAGATAATGTTTAATGCCCCTTTTACACTTCAAGGGATGATTTAACAATTACCAACAATGAAATCTATGATTTAAAAGTTAAGAAATACAGAGGTTTTCTTTCCTATAATGCATATTAATTTATTCCTTAATCCTTTTTCATAAGACTTCATCATGTGCCTATTGAATGACTTTGTGAAATATATTCTACTAGGTTCTAAATATATTCCACTAGGTTCTAAAAGTTCATGTTAAAAAAATTTGTATTCTTAAAGAATCTAATGGCAAAGTAGACAAACATAATGCACTGTTTTAATGAAATAGGCATTAACACGTATAATGTGGAGGGACAAGAATGAATATAGTGAAGACAGCTGGAGGAAATCAAGAAAGGTTCCATAAAGAAATGTAAAGCTAAAGGTTATATAGTTTTTCTGGTGAATGGAAGTTGTGAGAAGGAAGTATTCTAAATAGAATCTTTCCAAAAGTATGGAAGTATAAAGAGTTCAAGCAATTCACTAGGTACAAATTGTATATGGGGAAAAAGGTCAGGAGATAATTTAGATTGCTAGTTAGGTACCATATCATGAAGGGCTATACAAAGGAACTTTACTCCCACACAGATAGGTTCAGAGCAGCCAAGAGGGGGAAGAAATTAACAAAGGAGCATGATGATCAGGGTTTTTTTGTATTCAAAATACAACTCTTACAATAGTATAGAAGATGAATTACGGAAGGTTGAGGCTATACGTAGGAAGACCAAAAGAGATAGGTGAAAAGCTGAACTAAATAGTAATGTTGAAAAGGAGAAAACGGGTATAAAAAATATTTAGGAAAAAAATAGAATTTAATATCAAGAGTAAAGAATATGAAGAAGTGTGAGGTGATTCCCAGGTTTTTGACTTGGGGCAACCAAGCGGATAATGTAGCTAAACAGCAAGAGGAAATGCAGGAGGAGGAACAGATTTGTGTGGGATGGAAAGATATGTTCATTTGACTTAAAATGAAAATATCATGTTGTGGGTATATTGAGTGAAGTTGCTTTTTATAAAGTGGCTCTGTGCCTCTCTGTATTAGTCACAGTACATTTATTTATTCAACATTCTTGTTGAGGAATAGCAATGTCAAGGTAGGGTGATAGGTGAGGGTGGGTGGTAATGACTAGTAATGGATATGCATGGCCCCTGCCCTTCAGGAACTTATAACTGAGCAGCAGAGTGGCAGTAAATTGCACAAATAGTCAGCTTGTATCATAAAATAATACTATGAGAATTCAGGTAAGAGAGCAATTATATACAGTGGCAAGTCTCAGCAAATACACTTCTTTTTAAAAAATAGAATTGGGACGCCTGGGTGGCTCAGTTGGTTAAGCAGCTGCCTTCGGCTCAGGTCATGATCCCAGCGTCCTGGGATCAAGTCCCACATCGGGCTCCTTGCTTGGCAGCGAGCCTGCTTCTCCCTCTGCCTCTGCCTGCCACTCTGTCTGCCTGTGCTCACTCTCGCTTCTCTCTCTATGACAAATAAATAAATAAAATCTTTTTAAAAAAATAGAATTTAAATTATATCTGGGAAAAGGATTTTGATGAAAAATGTGGGGAGGTCTTTCCAAGAGTAGAGAAGAGAGTGGGCAGAGAGGGCAAACCATACAGAAAGACCATGCAGTGTTAGTTTGACTGTCTGACAATTGTAGTTAAAATAGTGATGAGCAGTAACATTGGAAAACTATCATCTGACCTAAAAAAAGCCAGGGAATCACAATTCGACTTAGTAGTACTGGGAATCTACTGAGAGTTTCTGAGAAGGGAAATTAAGGATCTGTCAGAGCTATTCTTACTAAGATTAATTTTCAAGCCAGCTTAGTGGGAAAACCGTTTAAAGGGTTATCAGGGCTTACCTAGAAAAAGATCAGCTGGTATGGGGGAAAAGACAATGGGAAGACAATCCATGGAATTTGTCTAATTGTTGGAATTGACAGAACTGAAATAAATGATGGCATTGAAGTTTTAAACCAATATTACTGTATTCTTGCAGTGACATTAAAATTGGGAAGACCAAAAAGTTTTTATTTTAGGATAAAATTATGAAAGGCTATGGATGAATGATGTTTCCTAGCAGCCTTTTGCAAACAAAACACTGAAAGTCAAGAAGGAGGTTAGGCCTGGATTTATAGATTTGCAGACTGATAAAAATCAGTAATATAGGATTGTTGTTGGAAAACTGAAGATTCAGTCTCTGATGTATTCTGAGTCATCTATTTATAATGTTTGTCCTACTTCTGGTGACTGAACTCTGTAGGTGCAGAGGTATCTCCGCATCCCAAGCACCTAGAACATAATATGGACTCATTGTTGAATGTTTGTTCAGGCTCTTTTGGTTGCAAGGAGCAAAGTCACTTAAACAAGCTCCAGTAATGGAAGTTTAATATAAGACTCAGTAAGAGATGATGATGCTTACATAGAAATATATGAGAAAGATGCAGAATAGAATCGGTATGTATGGGGATTGGAACTAGATTCAAGGCAAGAATAGGGACCTCAGAAGTGAGAATTTATGATTCTTCCCTTTAGAAACTAACAAGGAATATAATCTCTCTACTTGCTTTCCCATTCCTCCTTTTTGAGTCTTTTCTCTTTTGTTTCAACTACAAACTGGTTTTATATTTCTTTATTTTTCTAGTATATGATTATTGATAGTTTCTGTCTTCTTATACTTCTGCTTTAACATGACCCATCATGGCTCTTATTGGAATTCATGATCTCTCTGCATCTTTTCATTTATAGTTTCTGCTGTACCTGCCTGAATTTCTCTGTGTATCTGAAGACTGCCCAGAACATACAGCAATGTTGGCCCAATTCATCCCAATTTTTGCAGAGCTTTTCAGTTTTGTTCACCTTTAGGCTTTCTGGTCAATCTATAAATGTCCTTACTTGGGTTAGCTGCTCATTCCTGGTCCAGTCAGTTGAAGTGTTATGTAAGGTGGATGGTGGGGGGGTTCGTGATAGAAAATACAGCCATCTAGTGCTACGTTTTTATTATAAGCTATGCATGTCACTGAGATATTTATATAAATACAGTTTTTCCCATTAGATGTGAATTGTTAATAGTACATATGTTTAACTCAAAATGATTTATCATATAAATATTACTTCACTGAAAGCAATGAAGGAACAGGATGATAACTCTATTAAATGCTATGAAAAATAAATGTATTTATTAAAGCAAAAAAGTTTTTCATTGTGTACATTTGAAATATTTCAGAGACTAATCAAATGATTACTCTCTATAAACTGCTATGATCATATTAAATTTATAAAGTTAAATTGGATGCGGTTGGTGGTAAAGCATTTTTTTTTTAAATTTTTATTTATTTGAGAAAGAAAGAGTGAGTAAGAGAGAGAGAACAGAAGTGGGAAGGAGCAGAGGGACAGGAAGAAGCAGACTTCTGGATGCAGGTCTCGATGTGGGTCTCGATGGGGGAGCTAGATGGAGGCCTCAGTGGGGGGCTCAATGAGAGGCTTGATCCTAGGATGTTGGGATCATCATAACCTGAGCTGAAGACATGCTTAACTGATTGAGCCACCCAGATGCCTCTGGTGATAAGGCATTTTCTTTAATTTCAACCTGCAAGTCATAGAATAGAGTCTTTGTTAAGGAGGAGGCTTTATTTCATGACATATTCTACCAATATTCTTTTACTATTTTATCAGTATGTGTTTTCTTTTTTCAGTTGCAGGATAAGCTGCTTTAAATCAAGCAGTATGTTTTCAAATAACATTTTATTCTCCCACAAAGTTTAATAGAATTGAGAGTACACAATTAAAGGAATGCTGTTGGATAACTGATTGATTTCAGGTTCTATAAATTCATACCTCTCAATTTAAAGTTTAAAAAGTTTGAAATTTAAACTTCAAAAGACTTGTTATTTTTGTGTATATGTATATGGGCATGCATATGCATACATCCCCACATACACACACACACAGATTATCAAATGCCTGTACATTATAATTAATGTCTTTTACCTGTCAGTCCACATAAAAAATAAGAGAATTGCTGTAGGGAAATTTCATAATTAACTGCATATATGTAATTGCTGTTTCCTATCTCATACTATTCGGCATTTTTTATGCATAAATATATTAAGATATACAAATAACAGAAGAGTAAAATCCTTTAGATTTTTTTGCTGACTCATTCATAATAGCATGATAGGATCTAATTACATTTCTAATTATCTTTTTTCTTTTTCATTTATGTGGAGTCAATTTATGTTGCTGTTAATTAACTCTCAAGGGCTAATAGCCCACTCATAAAGATAGCCAGAGTTTCACTGTCTACTTTCAATATGTGTATGTGGATATTGAAGATTAGAATCCAATTTTTGTGTTATTAAGATACAATTGTTTCTTCCTATTCTTTCACTTTCACTTTCTTCTTGATAGCAGTAAAATCAAAAAGGAATAGAGAAATGAACAATAAAGAAATAAACATATTTTTATTTATTTATTTTAAAGATTTATTTATTTGACAGAGAGAGATCACAAGTAGATGGAGAGGCAGGCAGAGAGAGAGAGAGAGAGGGAAGCAGGATCTCTGCCGAGCAGAGAACCCGATGCGGGACTCGATCCCAGGACCCTGAGATCATGACCTGAACCGAAGGCAGCGGCTTAACCCACTGAGCCACCCAGGCGCCCAGAAATAAACATATTTTTAAACCACTTAGCGGCCAATCTGAAACCTGTACTTATGAAAGAGTCAATGATCTTGTGATATTTCCACACCACTTGAAGAACCATTGTGGGCAGGTATTATGCAGGCTCTGGTAATACTGAAATGAATAAAAACAATATCCTGTCTTTCAAACGTTTACAATCTAGATGGGGAAGACAGATTTGGAAACAAATAAATGAAATAAAGTGTTATAAATCCCATATTAGAAGGCCAGGATATAAAAAAAAAAAAACTTAGTCTTCAAACACAGTGTGCATGAATTGTGATTTTACTTTTTCAGTAATTCAACATATTTCTATTGTGACTTCCATTCAGCTTGATAATAGAAATTTAATCTCAGAATCAGTCAATTTAGAATAGCCTCAAGAAAACTTTTGAATTCCCTCAGTTGATTTATACTTCATATTCCCCCTGATCCTTAGAATTATTTCAGTGTTCTAAGGAATCTCTCAGCGCCTAGATAGAATGGAGGAAGAAACAGTGGGGAATAGAATGGGAACAGTCTATTAATGGTTGTTACCCTCCAATTGCACTGGCCCCTGCTAAAATGTTCATATTCCCATTGGTTCTCTAGTTTTTTGTCCATGCAAGCCTGTTTTTCGCTTTTCAATCATACTTAAACCCTAATCTGGAAGACCAGCTCTCTAAAGTACTTATGAGCCCCTCAGAAGCATATAACGAACAACTGATTTTTACTCATACCACTCTGGGTACAAGAAAACTCTGGAGTCTGTCTCAGGCACCTTTGCTCAGATACTATCTGAGTAGTCTTTGCGACTCTAATCATGCAGCTCCACTCTGGAAATCTCTGCTCTCATGTTTCATCTTCTGCAAGTGACCTAGGATTTCCACTGTATATTCTATGACATGAAGCTAAGAACATGAGGCTCAGGGTGCATCCTCAGGGAGCCCCTGGTATCACACCTTCTCTCTACCTCCACTCTGACTCTCCCCTTTCTTCCCCCCTCATAGAATGTTTTCTCCCCCTAGAATGAGAAAATGTTGTTTTTATATCATTATAAAACTCCATGATTTATCAGCATAAAATGTATACTCTTCATCTTCCGAAGTTTTGGAAGCTCAAAGTACCTAAGATATTATAAATCAAAAGCTTTTGCTTCAGAAATGAAAATGACTTTTTTCTTCCTTTTTGTTGTGGCATCATCTGTCCCCTGAGGCAATGGATGCTTACTGTCTATATTGAATAGAAAATAGGGTATATGGATAAAAAGAATGACAGAAAATGAACAGAACAGAAAAAGAATGAACAGAAAATACATCCATTGATAATCAAGAATAAATCCTACCTTCGATATATATATATACAGACTTCAGGAAATGCAAAGAGAAGGAGTTATTGCCACCAGAACTGGGTTGGTGGTGATGGATGGAGCAAAGCTAAGCAGAGGCTTTATAGAGGATATTCTGTTAAGTTGAATTATGGAGGATGAAAAGGATATCCACAAAATATAATTTTGTATATGTATTACCTATTCAAATAAATTAAATACATTTTAAAAGCATAATGAACACTAGTTTATCAGCTTCGTTATGTGAGAAAGAGGAGAAGGAGGAGGGGGAAGAAAAGAGAAAAACAAAGCAAAATGAGTAAGAGTTCAAAGGATATGAGGAGGGAGAGTCTCAGGTGGTAGGAATAACATGCAAATACACAAAGGAATGAAAGCATTTAGGTAAGATGGCTGCCTTTGATTGGAACATGTGATGGAAGGGTGGGAAAAGTAGGAGTTGAGAGCAGTATCAGTAGGCAGGAGTAGAATTATGGAGGGATCTGTATAACCCAAAAAGGTTGTTAGGCTTTATCTTATGGTAATATGGGCTCAATAAAATATCAACGTTTTTAAACAGCTCAGAATTATGATTAGATATGTATTTAAAATGAGCATTATGCTGGCAATATGTAAGATGGATTGGAGAAGACTAGATAAACAAAGACCTGTTAGGAAAATATTATAATGCCTAGATAAGCTTTGAGGAAATCCTGAACAGAAACAGTGATGAGAGGAATCAAATATGAAAAATGCTGAGTTAAATTAGGAAAGCAAAACAGCAGATCCAGTGAATGCTTGAATTATGGGTTTACTGAATAAGGTGTAAAATGCCTTCCAAGACTGAGTTGAATCCCTGGATGTCTTCCTTCTGTCCTTTGAGATCTATTCTTCACTGGTCACTAGACTTGAGCCCAGAGATTAATCTGTGCGAATTCTACCCTTGCCCTCTGGTTTCACTGTGAGTTAGGCAAGTGGGAAGTGAGGAGAAGAGATGGGAGAAAGCAGGGATGAGAGGTCAAGAAGTTCTTCTAGTTCTTTTTCTGAGGATTCACCACAGGTTGACTCTGTCCTCTAACTGAAGGCCTGCTTCAGGCAGCCGTCTTTCTGAGCTCCTCTCTCCAGTTTCCAGTAATTACGCTCTCCACTTGTCCCTTCAGGTCTTGGGTGGTAACACTTTCTGCTGTGGCTAACCTTGGAGTACTGCACTTGTCCTTTCTTTGTTTCCATAAAACTTACTTACACACCTCTCTTTAGCTTATTTAGTAGATCTTTAGTTTTTTTAAGATTTTATTTATTTATTTGAAAAAGAAGATGAGAGAGAAAGAGCATGAGAGTGGAGAGGTCAAAGAAGAAGCAGACCACCCACCCCCCAAAGCAGAGAGCCTGATATGGGACTTGATACTGGAACTCCAGGATCATGACCCAAGCCGAAGGCAGTCACTTAACCAACTGAATCACCCAGTTTGAGTAGGCCCATCCTTTTTCCTGCCAGGACCTTCACTGAAAGTGGTGCCATTAAACAAGACAGGGAATATGGAGAGAGGAGCCAGTTTAAAGAAAAATATAATAAATATGCTCTCTCTTCCTATTCTCCACTGTAATTCATTCTCGAGTATAATTAGCTCTTCTCAAATGTGCTCTTTAGATCACTAAGAAAGGATCCCTAAAACCCTTTCAGGGTATCCATAAGGTCAAAATTACTTTCATAAAAACAATAAAAATTGGGGTGCCTGGGTGGCTCAGTCATTAAGCAGCTGCCTTCAGCTCAGCTCATGATCCTTGGATCCTGGGATGGAGCTCTGTATCAGGCTCCCTGGTTGGTGGGAAGCCTGCTTCCTTCTCCTACTTCCCCTGCTTGTGTTCCCAATCTCTCTATCAAATAAATAAAAAAAATAATAAAATCTTAAAAAAGAAAACTAAAAATTTTTTTTTTTGAAAACTAAAAATCTTTTGACTTTTCCACTGTGTTGACATTTCCAGTGATAGCTACAAAAGCAATAGTGAATAAAATTGCTGGCACCTTGACATGATTCAAAAGTAGTGTGTACTGTGCTAGTAGTCACTGCATTTTCACTGCCATACACTCACAGTTAAAAAAAAAAAAAAGCCAGTTTCACCTAAGAATACATGTGACTAAGCAATAAAAAATTATTTTTATTAAATTTCATGGTTGAGTACATCTCCTGCTGCATACCAAACTATGACTGACTCCATGAAAAGCACTTTTGTGTAATGTGAATTGTGAGGTAAACTGTTCACTTTTTTTTTTTTTTAAATGAAACACCATTTTTAATTGAAAGAACATCTGATGGACAAACTATGACTCTCAGACTTGACTATCCGGCAAATATTTTCTCAAAAAATGAATGAAGTGAGACTGTCACTTTAAGAATACAAGTAATAGTATTTATTGCCAATGACAGCATTTATGCTTTCGAACTGAAATTAAATTTTTAAAATATCAACTTCCATCTCTGTGAACTTGACCAACTTTTCTGATTCAATTTGTGGTAATATGAACAAACGTGGAGTTTTTTGACATCGTATAATGAAATGTATTTGCATAACTGTGTGAACTAAATTTTTCAAATGACCAATTATTGATGTAACAAAATCATGCATGGATAAAAGTCAATTGAAAGTTCAGTATTAAAAAAGAAAAAAAGAAAGAAAGTTCAAGATAGGCCAGTCATTATAAACTAAATGTTTGTGTCCCTCCAAATTCATATGTTGGAACTTTAATGTGTTGGTAATTGGACTGGGGCCTTTGGAAGATGATTATGTCCTCTCTATGGAGCTTCTATGCCCTTTATGCCACGTGAGGACACTAAGAAGATTGTCGCCTATGAAACAGAAAACAGGCTTTCACCAGACACCACATCTGCTGGTATTTTGATCCTGGACTTCCCAGAATCCAGAAATATAAGAAAAAATTTCTGTAGTTTATCAGCCACCCAGTCTATGGCATTCTATGCTGTGGTTATAGCAGCCCAGCAGACTAAAAGACCAATTAAATTTTTTGTAACAGAGTATGAAAAGTCCTTTGATATTGGTTCCAATTCCATATTGAAGCTAAAGCCTTAAAGCATTAAGACATCACCATTTGCCAAGTTTTGGTGTAGTATAAAAGAGAATATTATACATTGTCTGAAAGTATATTAAAATACTCTTCTTTTTCCAATTACCTATTTGTGGGAAGCTGATTTTTTTTCCCAACATACTTTAACCAAAAAAGCACATCAAAACAGGGTGCATGCACAGGTATAAGAGAGTCCAGCTATCTTTTATTAAGCCAGACATTAACGACATTTGCAAAATGTAAAACATTGACTTTTTCTCACATAATCTTTCTTGTTTTGGAAGACATAATTTTGTTTGGAAGATATACTTATTTTTATAAAATTATAATGGGTTTATGGCTATTTAAACATAATAATAATAGTTTTATTTTAATTTCAAATATAGTAAATATCAATGGATACAGTCTACATAACAGATTTTCTTAGCTTCCTCAGAAATTATTAAAAATGTAAAGGTATCTTGAGACAAAAAACTTAAGAACTGACAAGTGTTTAAGAATGAAAAAATATATGACTGATATAGGGGCTGATATTAACAACTTCCATTATAGTTTACTTCAGAATACATAAATATTTCTTTGACTTGTCTTTATAATGCAGAGTTTTCATAATTTAGTACTGCCCTTGAAAACAAGAGCATAACAAAATCTAGAGGCCACATTAACTGATAGCCATTGAACTCTTCTGCTTTTTTTTCAGAAATAGAGACTTGAGGGCTTGCTGTATTTTGCTTTAGCTTTCTTATCTCTAGCAAGTTTGCGCTGGAAAAATATTTACTCCAACTCTAAGATTTACATTATCTCCCTTCTATTTTCTCAGTGCACAATTTCCTCTATTTTAAAATTATCATTGGCATTCAATTTTGAACATAATGAGTCTGAAATCCTGTGTGAAATCCAAATGGAAATCTGCAGTAGTGAGCATAGTACAGAGAAGTTGGACCAGGCATATCTCTTTGGGAGATCCCTTCAAATACAGACACTAGCAGAAGTTGAGGCCTTGAATGAGAATTTGGAAAGAGAAAAAGAGGACAATGAATAGAAACAAGCAGAATAATCTTATTTAAGAGAAACATGGATGGAAATGAATGAACAAAAGAAGACTGGAAGAGATAGTCAAAGATTTATGAGAAAAAAAAACAGAACTGTGACTTGAAAATAAGGGCAAGCTAAAAAGTGTTGTTTTGACAGAGTAAGATTGATTCAATGAGGAAGAGTAGTCCATTAGAAGGTCATTAATGACATAACTGAAAATAATTTGGCTGGATTTTGAAGATAAAAGTCAAATGATAGTTGCAGAGAAACAGAAGTTGAGACACTGAAAACATTAATCTTGTCCTAATATTTCTGGAAGTTTGAAGTTAAGAATAGAAGCCAACAATCAGCCTTCATATTACTTGTTGTGCTTATGAGTGGATATTACTGTTTTTGTTCAGTATGGGTTTCACTATTGAAAAAAAGCAACAACAACAACAATGGATGAGCTCTGCACAGGGAGCAACAAAGGCACTGAACTACCCTGCCAGGGCTACTTTAACAGAACGCACAGCCTACATGGCTTAAACAACAATAATTTATGTTCTCACAGTTCCAGGGGCTGAAGTCCAAGATCAGATGCTGGCAAGGTTGTTTTGATGAGATCGCTCTCCTTGGCTTCCAGATGACCACCTTTTCATTGTGTCTTTACATGGTCTTTCTTCTGTTTGTATACATTCCAGGTGTCTTTTCCTCTTCTATAAAGTCATCAGTCCTATTGGTTTAAGGTCTCACCTTTCTTTCCTTATTTAATTTTAATTAATTATTAATTATTTAAAAAATTTAAATAATTTAATTATTTAAATTTAATTACTTGGAGGCCTTATCTCTAAGTAGAGTCATATTGAGGATGAAGGCTTCAACATATGAATTTTGGAGGGAACACAATTCAGAATCACAATAAAAGGCACATGGAAGGGCACCAAATACTAGGTGAAGTGTTAGAGGTCTGGTGCTCTGATTTCTAAAGGATGGAAAGTGCAGATTGAAAAAAAGAAATGACAAAATTGCAAGTCAGTTCAGAGTAGAAAGCTCAGGAGGCACAAAAGAACAAACAGCATGTCCAGGGACTTACACATAGTGTTAAGTATGTGTGGCTGGGATGGAGAACACAAGTAGAGGCATCATGGAAGAAAGATGCAGGAGTCAGATCTCTCTAAAAAATGAGGAAAAGACTATTTTATCAGAGACAACCACAGCAGTAACAGCAGTGTCACAGAACAGATAATTATTAATAATGATAATACATGGCTTTGCATTTCTTTAATGGTATTTTTGAAGCTTTTATTACAAAACTATCCTATGGTGAAAAGTGATTCCAATAAATGATTTGCTCAAAATTAGAATCAGAAACCTGATATCTGGATTTCCAGTTTTCTCTTCTGATAGGCTTGCTCTCTCAGACAATTCCATAGAGTTTTATCCCAATGGCCATTAAAATAGAGTACTATGTACTCTTGTCATTTTATCCCATCAATATTCTTCAGATAACATTCAGTATTGGCAGTGTAGCGAGAGTGTGGCTGTAGAGAGAGTGTGGCTGTAGAAAGGAACACTTATAAAATCAAAGGTGGTTCCAGCAAAGACACTGGCTTGTGTTTCTCATTTTAACTGAGGGGACACATTTTATGTGTATTGCTGAGGTACTGAGAGTTTCTCACTGCTTAAAACTGAAATGGGCTCATACACTCAAATACCAGAACAAACCCTGAAATCAAGAAAAGAAAGAGAGATTCAAAGCACAAGAAGGATTCCCTGTGCCTTTGCTGGCTCTGAAGAAAGTGGGGGGGGGGGTGGAGGGGCATATGCAAAGGAAGGTGGTCTGTAGGAGATAAGACTGGACCCCAGCCAATAGCCAGCTAGGAAACGGGGGACTACATGAACTCAATTCAGCCAATGAACTCTAAGACAGATTCTTCTTCAGAGCCCCAACATAAGAGTCCAGCCTGGCTGACATCTTGATTTTGTCTTTCTAAGACTCTGAGAAGCCAGATGAGCCATAATAAACTCTGACCTAGAGAACTGAGGGACAATAAACTTGCATTGTTTTAAGTTTATATATTTGTGGTAATTTGTTACACAGCAATAGAAATCTAATATAGTCATAGGCATTCTGGCCCTAAAACAAGGAAAATGAAGTCAGTTTTAGATCCAGCTAGGAAGGCCCTATTAGGTTTCAGGACTTAAGGATATTCTCTGGGGCTTTCACCTCTGCCCTCTGGTGATCTTAGCTCCTCTGAGTCATCCTTCCTTTTTCATGAAGGTAGATCCTGTTTGTACTTGACTAATATTATCAGACCCTGCTTCCTGCCAGGAGAATTTGGGGATGCTGAGAGTCTCCTTTTATTTCATATTCCTGCTGCCACTTTCAGTCAAAGCTGGAATGCTCTGCTAATAAAATATTCCCAAGTACCTTGTGGCTTTATGTGGATTTCTGGAGGGTTTACTCCATCAGACAAAGACTCACTCATAAATTTCTTTCTGAGGTAATTCCTTTTCTATTTTTGGCTTGAATGAAATATCTAAGGTACATTGCCAATAAGCTTCTCAGAGAGGCCATCGGATCTAATTGAAACCTATGAGGCATACATTTAATCTCTGGTGATTGAACACTCTGATCTTTGATCTTTCCAGGGTGGCAGCAAAATGTTGTATAGACACACCCACACCTTTAATTCAGTGCCACATTTTCAGGAGTAGTTTCTTAATTTTAGCATCTTTTGACATCTCTATAGGCTGAGAATTTCTCAAATCCTCATGTCCTGGGTCCTTTTTGGTTAACGGTTCTTTCTTCAATGTCTTTTTCTTCTTCTTACATTTTATTAAAAGCAGAAAGAAGGAACCAGGTCTCACCTTCAACATTTTGTTTAGAGATCTCCTCAACTCAGTATCCAGGTTTATTATTACAAGTTCTGCCTTCTGTGTAACAGCAGAAAACCACTTTTCTGAACTTTCCACTACTACATAGCAAGGATCTCCCTTCCTCTAGTGTTCAGAAGCAAGTTCCTCACTTCTTGCTGAGCCCTCAGCAGAATATTTTTTTTTTAAGATTTTATTTATTTATTTGAGAGAGAGCAAGCACACACACACAAGGTGGGAAGAGGTAGAGAGAGAAGCAGACTTAAGCAGATGCTTAATCCACTGAGCCAATCAGGCACCTCCATAAGCAGCATTTTTTGTGTTTGTATTTCTACTAATGGTCTTCTCAAAGCAGTTGAGGCTTTTCTATCATGTTTCTCATCCTCAGTTCATTACCTGATTCCAATCCCTTTCTGCGTTTGTGGGCATTTGCTCTGGTGGCATTGTGGATACCAAAATGTACTACAGAATAAATTATCAACAAATTTAGGAGCTTAAAACAACATACACTTAATATCTCACAGTTTCTGTGCCTCAGAACTCCAGCCAGACTTGAGTGGGTTCCAAGTATTCAAAACTAAAAGTTGTCTACTGGTTATGTTTTCATCTAGAATTCAAGTTCCTATTCCAGGCTCATTCTAGCCATTAGCAGAATTTTGTTCCTTGCAACTGTAGGACTAACATCCTCATTTCTTTGTTGGAAATTAGTCAGGGATTACTGTTGGCTCCTTCCTGTCATTATCCACTCTTTGCACATTGCCCCCTTCCATCTTCAAAGTCAGCAGTGGTGTATTAAATCTTTCTCAAGTTTTGAATCTTTTTGTATAAAAAAAAATTCTACCTGAAAATCATTACTCAGAGTTGGGTTTAGTCCAAATGTGAGGCTTGAACTGTAGATTTTCTATTTAACATGTAATTTGTGGACTTGAGTTTTAATATAAACTTCCCACAATGAACACTTAAATAATCTTTTCTGCCTTGGTCTGAGAGCACATCTTGATTAAGGTATTTATCTCTTTCCACGTTCTACCTCTATCTATTGAATGGGTATCCCCTTATTCTTCACCTTTCAGGAATCATGTAAAGCTTTCCTTTATCTAACCTGTGCACCTATCTGAAAGTCTTGCTTTTATCTTATCAATTACAGATTATAGACTAAAATGCCAGGCAGTTATTTATGTGACATTTTAAAATTCTTCTGGAAGCAAATAATAAATGTATATAAATAAATACAAATAATAAATAAGTCTTTATTTTAATTGGGATTTAGTCAAATTAAACTACCATGAGTTATAATACTTGTTCATTTCTTAAAGATTATATCAAATAAGAACTATGTCTTCAGAAGCTATTACTAATGTCAATTACTACACATGAAATTATTTTTGAAAAAAGTTCATGTTGATGTGTGTTCTAACATACACTTGGTTATTTTTTTTTAATTATTAACTAAAATTATGCAAAAATTCTACTTCACTTTTCCTGTTTGAGAGAAGATCCTTCAACTACCAGTCACTAAAGAAAATAAAAATAGGCTGCTTTTAACCTTCTTAAATTAAAAGAATTTAGTCAAAGATAGAATGACAACTTGATTTAATCAGAGATAAAGTGACAACTTGATTAAAATCAGAAGAATTTTAAAGAACTAGAAAAAAGAAATTGTCCTTTGTTATGCATTCATTTACATAAGTAATAATTTCATCCAAAATCAAGTGAATTATCAGTATCTGTTCAATTATGATATAAGTTTTCTGTGCCTTAACTCTTCAAAGTCCTGTTATGTTAAGTAAAAACATAATTTTTAATATAGAATATAGAATCTAACACTGAAAAAGATGTCATTGCAGATGGCCATATATTTCTTTAACCTTTTACTAATCCTTTTGACTGTATTCCTGTTTATTCATATTAAGCTATACACTGAATTTAAGGGAAGCTGTTTAAATCAGGGACTCTTAACCTGGAGTCCCATGACATACAGGGCATCATTGCTTTAAAATTAACACAGACCTTCTGTACATTTACCCCCCACCCTGTCAGTGGAGAGTTTAAATTATTCTCAAATTCTCAAACTTTTCTATTTGTAGTATTAAAATCTTAACAATAATATTCAGCCTTTCATCCATCAAAAGGTGAAGTTAATCTATCCCCCCCCCTCCTTGAATCTGGTCTGTCCCCCTGAATCGCTTTGACTTATGAACCATGGCAGAAGTGACATGGTGTGAGCTCCAGACCAAGGCCTCAAGAGACTTCCCTGATTCTGCCTTAGCTCTCATGGAACTGAGAGACAATCTTGCTGTGAAAAAGCCATGCGAAGAAAGCCCAGTCACCTCATGGCCAACCCAACATGTGACCCAAACATGGGAGTGAAGCCAGCTGAATGCAACTACATGAGGGATCCCAGGTAAGACAAGCAGAACCACCCAGTCAATCCACATCTTGTGTTGTTCTAAGTCACCAAGCTTTAGGTTATGGTATGTGATGTAGCAACAGATAACTGATTCACCAAAAATCTAATACACCTCAAAAAGCTGAATTAGAGGCAAACAGCAAGTTTCCCTTCAAATACTTTTTCCTTTACTAAGAACCATTTTGACCAATGTGGCCCAAATGGAGACTCTTTATCAACATTTTCATGCTATCTTCTAAGTCAAAAGTAGGTGATATTGATTTTCAGAATAAATGTATTACTTCACAATGCTTTCATAATTTTAAAAAATACCTTTGAAAGAATTTTATTATAAATGTTTTCTTCAATCAAAATTTCCAGGACCTTTGTATCAGTACAAGAGCTCACAGGCCTAAATCCACATTCAATTTCTCAGGCTAGGCAGCCACTTTTGCAAGTAATATTTGCTCTGCTCTATTATTGTCTGATTGTTTCCTTTTTCCATTAATTATATACATACCCCAAAATAATGTGTTTCTTTACCTTTCTGAAATTCTTCCTTTGACAAATCTCCAGCCCTGATTTGCCCTTTGTGTTTGCTTTTTCTATTGTCGTCCTATAGATACTGAGGATTCCTAGAGAAAGTCACAAAATTATACACCTACTGCTGTCTTCCTATGCACTCTCTCAGTTCCTTCTTACAAATGGAACCCCGAGTTTTTCAGGGTGGCAATGTGTCTAGCTAATATAATCCATTTCCCAGCTTATCTTGGTAGTTCTGGTAAGTTAGACGGGTGCTGAGAATTACTGGAAAAGTTTTATTTTTCTGACACAGGTTCTACACACCTCTTTTTCTCTACTTCCTCCTCATCTTCTTCCTGTCTCCAAGATTTGAGAAGAATATGAGATATGAATCTAAAAAACTAGAGGTAGAATATCATGTTGACACCATGAAAGGTGACCAGCTGTCCTGGTTTACTAGGGAAAAGGAGGTTTCCTAGATGTGTGACTTCCAGTTTTAAACCCAGGACAAATTGGTCATCCCTCCATGATGTGACAATGAAAATACAAGATATATACTTAGGATGGCAGAAAAGGAAGAAGAGAAAGATAGAAGGGTGATTCCTGATGGCACTTTAGAGGTCCTGTTTGAGTCATGACATCTAGGCTTTTTTTTTTTTAAGTTTATTTTATTTATTTATTTGGCAGACAGAGATCACAAGTAGGCAGAGAGGCAGGCAGAGAGAGAGGAGGAAGCAGGCTCCCCACTGAGCAGAGAGCCTGATGCAAGGCTCGATCCCAGGACCCTGGGACCATGACCTGAGCCGAAGGCAGAGGCTTTAAGCCACTGAGCCACCCAGGTGCCCTTAGGCTTTTTATTACATAAGAGATATAAGTCCCTATGTATCAAACCATTGGATGTGGGTTTGTTGCACCTACTCAAATATGATCTAACTGTCCTCACTACCTTGAGCTAGTGAAGCACATGGCAATCCATCTGAATGGTGTCATCTGCTGTTTTATAGCACACAGCCTATGTGTGCCAAAACTATACTTTCTTAAAGCCAGGAACTTCCTGATGTTCCAAGGATGATTATTCTTTGCAGAGAATGTTGTTTCTTGATATTCTCCTCTCGAAATTTCCCCAAACTATATTCCTTTTCTTGCCATGGGTCTTTTAGAAAACGATTAGCCTCTTTTCGAAGTGTACTTCCAGGTGAAGTGATTTCCCTCCCATCTCCTCTGGGGTCTTAATTTATATGATTTGATTGAAAAATATTTAGTTTTATCTTTTTGTGTTTGTAACAATAAATTTGATGGAATTCTCATATAAAGGTATGATCCTTGGGTAAACTAGTTTACCTCCATGTTAAATATTCTAGTTACATGGTGAGATTTTGAATAACTTATTAATGAGCTTGCTCTCCTGAATTATCCAAAATTTAGATCTATCTTTTATTTGTATAAGTTTCTTAATAATATGTTATTAGCAAATATAGAATCCTCTATGGAAAAAATAATTAAAAGCTCTTAAGGCTAATATTAAACAAATTTTTTCTTTTTACATTTTGAAGTAGCTACCAACATTCAGAACTTAAATCAACATTATTAAAATAATATACTTCTAGATCTACCCCATGCTCTTCACCAACACATGTAAAATTTTGGTGGTAAATTGAGAGGGCAACTTCTGATTCTCATTTATTATTAATCAGTGTGCTAGAACCTGATGTTTTTATGTATTTGGAGATATCACATGGCTATCTGATAGGCTACAGTGAGAAACATCCTTGTTGAATAAAGTTTCTAATGTGATAAGAAATATTCAATGGAAAGAAAAGACACTTGGAAATAAATATAAATCCTCAATCCGTATGATCTTAAAAAGTTCACTTAACTTCTGTCTCATTTTTCTTTTCTTTTCCCTTTTTTTTTCTTTTTAAGATTTTATTTATTTGTCAGAGAGCAGAGCAAACGAGCACAAGCAGGAAGAGGGAGACAGAGGGAGAAGAAGGCGCCCCACTGAGCAAGGAACCTGACGTAGGACTCAATCCCAGGACCCTGGGATAATGACCTGAGCCAAAGGCAGACGCTTAACCAACTGAGCCACCTAGGTGACCCTTCTGTCTCATTTTTCTAATTATTTCTCAAATGGATAGTGTATATACCACAGAAAAGTAGGATGGTATAAATAAAGGTATGTTATTTCAGTTATCCAAACTATGGAAATTGCCCAAGAGACTAGATGAAGAGAGGGACAATAGAAATTATGTGTAATATTTGTGAAATACTAAGAGATTTATTTCTACCATATAATGTTTTAGTTACTACTGTATAGCAAACCATTCTACAACTTAGACGCTCAAAATAGCAATCATGTTGACATCTCTTATAGTTTGTGATTCCACTAGGCTCAACTACACAAATCTTGCTGTGTGTCTACTTGGGATTCTTCATGAAGTCATAGTAAATGGTGGCTAGGGCTGGAGTCATCAGAAGGCACAACTGGGTTGATGGGCTGGCAGGTCTCTCCACTTCTCCAGAGGATCTCAGGGCCTCTCCATGTGGCCTCCTGGTGTGGTCTCTCCATATGGTCTCTTTAGCAGGGTAGCCAGACTTCTTTAATGGTGGTTCCCAAAGGTAACCATTCCAAGACATGAAACAGAAGCTGCCAGTCCTCTTCAAATCTAGATCAGGAGACTATATAGTGCCACTTCTGCCTTATTCTATTGGTTAATACAAGTCACAGGCCAGGCCAGATACTATGTGAGGCAATTGCTTAAGGGTGTAGAGTTCAGTAATCATGGTTCATTGAGGGCATCTTTGGAGTCTACCTAGGACAGAAGTTGAAAAAAAGTGTAAAAATCATTTCTTCCTTTTTTTGATGTGGGAATCTATAGATAAGCCTTTTAGAAAATAATTTTTGGGTGGTATTTTCATTATGTTTCTAGCTCACCAATCATTTCTGACAGAATGCTATGTTTCATACTTTAAAGACTTGGCATCAGCGCTCTTCAACCAATTCAGTTCCAGACTTGGGATTTCAGCTATGCTTTTCCATCAGAAGAATTTTTTTAAAAAATAGAGGGACTTAATCAAAATTAAACAAAAATAAAAGAAATAATTTAAAAGAATAATCATGTATTAGGCTAACTGAAGAGCACTAATAAGAAATATAGGCATCCAGATAAAGCTGACTGGGAAAAAAATTATGAATTACTTCATGGAGGTCATTTAACTAGCCTAATGGAGGAAAAAACAAAACAAATTTTCTGGGAAGTAAATCATCCGCCATAGGCCTCTTGGCACTGCTACATTATATGACCGTCTCTGCCTCTACCATTACCACAGAGATATAAATGAGTTCCCTGGCAACATGTGGGATGGGAAGCGTGGGATTCACAGGAGCCTTTGTGACCTTAAAAAATGTTTTCTGAGATGAGTTACTCCCACAGCTCCTTCATTCAGTTTATTTTTATGCTTTCTGGTTTATTATATTAATCTTCCAAATTAATACAACCTACCTACCTCTCAAAGGTTGCTGATGCCAGCAATTAGTATTTCACAAATACTGGTGTAGCAAATAAAAGAGACTTGAAAAAAAGGAAAAAAAAAGATACGGTATCTTGAAGAGCAGGAAGACTAAAGACAACAAATAAAATAATATCTCTCATTTACCTGGGGCCCATCAAGTTAACAAATTACATGCAGCAAATCAAGAGATTAATTATATCTCATATTTCACTGACATTTTATCAAAGAATGCATAGTACATAGGCATAATGAAATTAGAGAAGTCCACCTTGACAAATGACATTTTGTACTATTTTTAAATAACTATAATTATAGGTAATTACTGCTGTTTTTACATATGACCATATGACATAGGAGTCAGGAATGTAACTCATTACCAAGTCAGTTTCAGCTGTTCTCAGATCTTTAAAATATGGTTCAGAGATTTTACAAATTACCTTTATCAGGATAAGAGATGTGAGAAAAGGGCGGTGGCGACTTATGTTTGGAACTGGGCATTATAGAAGCTTATATAAGAAAAGGTAGGAAAAAGCAGTTATGAGAATCCAATGGAAGGACATATTTTAGAAGATTCTAGTTTGCTGCTTTATATTCCTTGCTGTCTTTTGGAGCTGGACAAGTATATGAGATTCAGACTCATACTATCCTGTGTACTATAGGTGTAATATTGGGGTCTACGGAGTTTCTGCTCTATCTGGGAGCCTGTAGGATAAGGTAGAGCTTTGTAGCCAGTTACTCGGTAAACAGAGCTAATTGAGTCTTTATTCTGGTTAGCTGGTAATTCTGCAAAATGTATCTTACTTTGGAGTTTGTTTAATTGTTTGAAGGAAAGCACTATACCTTGCACATTTTATAAGCAAAAACAATTTTGGGGCTTGTTTTCACAGAACAAACAAATAGAGCTGGCAACAATACTTTTTAAATGGAGAGCTTGAATAAGCAGTTTTTAAAAGAAGTGTTTAGGTAGATAGCCACAGCTGGATGTTCCTATTATTACACCTACTGCATCAAAGACTTCTATAGTCTAGGGCTACATCAGGCCCAGTTAACTAGCGTAACTTGTGCATGTTTGTGTAAACAAAGCCCCATTATCAACAGTAGTATTAAAATAATCCAGAAGGTTTGGTAGACCTTCATATTTATTTGCAGCTTCTGCTATGGTCTTGTTTAATAGTGTGTGAGATACATTAGCAGTGAACAAAATTCTTTAAATTTGTTGGGAAATTTGAAAGACTGCCAGCAATAACCCTTTTCCGGACTCTTTCCAGATGCAAAGTAACTAACCCCTTCCTTTCAGGGATGGTGTGAAGGATAGCAGCTAGGGGAAAGAAGTACAGTTTGATATGGGAGGCTAGGTTCAGCCAACTGCTGGTCTTCGGAATAGGGAAACTTTCAAGCCTGTTGATCTGACCAGGAGTTTGATGTACTAGTCAAGAGTGCTATGGTCTGGTGCTGCTGCCGCCTTTGACATGCATGAACTCACCAGGCTGCCACATCAGAGAATCAGGGGTAAATGTTGAGAAACCGAAGGTAAGGTATAGGTGAAATGGAGACTGAGTTACCCTGTAGTAGAGCATACAGCAAGTACACTGAATGCTTTTGTGTAGTAAAAGTTCTTTTAAATTTGTGGCATAATTTGCAAGACTGCCAGTGATACTTATTTAAAGAATTACTTTGTAAACAAATCTGAGTGATCTACACTAGTTAGAGTTAAACTAGAATCCTTTGCATTTTCATATCACTTCATTTAAAATCATCGAAACTTTAAAATTAAAATATTAGAATTTTGCAGCTTTCAGTGATTGTAATTATTGAAAACAAAAGTTGCAAACAGGAAGATATTGAAATATACCTCTACCAATCAAGGAAGGAATTGAATGTATTCCATAAGGACAACTATCAAAATAAATGGAAAGAACATTTAAATGATGAGCTTTGTCTTGTAAAAATGTCTGTTGAATGATGTTACTCTGAGTGAGGTTACAAAAAAGAATACACCTATGGAAAGATTTGGGCTGAAAACTCTGTACATTTCAATATAAAGAAATTTAAATTGAGAATATATTTTATTTATTAGAGTTTGCTTTCAATGTACTAGGTACCTCAGCACTTAGAAAGAAAATTTTCCATTAAAAATACCATGGTCTACAGAGAAGCATTGACGGTGTCAAAAATTTCAAATTTATTCAAATGTAAGGAAAATTCAGGCAATTTTTATGAACAGACTAAAATAAGGAAAACTACATCCTAAAAAATGCTTTCTTTGGAAAAATATCAGTATGGTGCTAGAAAAAATATACTGAAGTTGATTAATGTATGTGAATAAGAACTAAGAGTGAGTATGCTGCTTATGCCATTTTTGGCATTCATGTAATTGATTAAAAAAAGTCATAACATGTTGTACATAAATGTATATTTATGTGTTTATATATGTAATTGTTATATTTTTGGAAAATAATGCTTGAAAAGAACTATTCGATGTCTCCACTAAATATAATACAATCAAGTTTCCAGTCAATAAAGAAATATATCTAAGAATTACACAATTTTAATTAATTTTATTGTCTTTCTGTTTTTTTGTTCTCAAAAAATGTCCTGGTTAGGTGTGCCAGGGTGGCTCAGTCAGTTGGTCATCTGCCTTCAGCTCAGGTCATGATCCCAGGGTTTTGGGATCAAGCCCTGCATGGGGCTCCCTGCTCAGCAGGGGAGTCTGCCTCCCTGTCTATCCCTGTTTCTGCTTTCTCTCTCCCTCACTCTCTCTCAAATAAGTAAATAAAATCTTAAAAAAAAAAATGTCCTGGTTAGGTCAATAAATAGACTCACTAAGTGTACACACACAAACATACACACACACACACACACACACACACATACTTCCCAACAATGGAGATTTCAGCTTTTGGTGAGAGAGATTTAAAGGCAGCAATATAGTCTAGAAGAGGTTGAAAAAACAAAAAACATCATTGCTTCATATCAAAAATTGGGGTGATAAATGGATATTCCAAAAAGAAAGGAAGGCTAAAGTAATCCGAAGTTTCCTTTGCCCTGCAATAGTCCCCCAGACTTTAAGAAACTGTGTTCATCCTGCCAGTTGTGTATAACCTATCACTAAGCTCAACATAATGTAAGGTACATTGGAAGTCTCTAAGTGTGGAGTGAAAAAGCAGACAGGCTTTACATCCTGGGAACCTCGCTTAGTGTTGGAAATGCAAGGCTGTGTAGGGCATAGTCCCTGCTCTTCAGAGATTTTATTAGGGAAAGCAAAAAGCCATAAAAATGAAATGTGAAATAAACTTTAAAGTCAAAAAATTTTCTAAACGAGTCTGAAGATTATTACAGCTCGGTTATCCCTGATGGTATTTCAAACAGCATTCTAAGATGGTTGGTTATCATAAAAAAATTAGGCCTACTAAACCCAAGTTTCCATTACTTCTCTCTCTATTGGGCAGAAATTATTTTAATTATTGTATTAGCAAATAGTTTAGTGGAAATGATAGTATGATGTACATACTTATTTGTAATTTTTCTAAACATATAATATTACAGCCATGAAATTGAAGGACTAGATGACTATAAAGCTGTGTGGCAAACAAGCTGAGTGGTAATTAAAATTGCTTAAGCAAATGCAAATAAAAATTGTATTTTTTTTTAAAAAACAATTTTCAACTCTCTAATTCTGGGAGTTTTCTTTTGCCTTTTTTGCTTCTACTTTAGAAAAGAACCTCAGAAGTCACAAAAAATGAATTAAATACTAAGATCAAGCTTCAAAATGCCATGGATAGGCTAGGAATAAACAGAATGGAAGGGTAAGCACAAGCACAATCTATTTGGTTTTGACTTTCTAGTTACATGTGATAACTGTACTTTGAAATTCCAGAGAAAACAGATGGGAGGCTGGTTTAATATTTGGGAAATAAACATTCAAATTAATAGTGAATGGGAGATGGAGAGCGCATGGCTTTACCAAAAATAATGAAACAATAAGGATAGCACATTTTCTACTCTCTCAGTTGACAGTACATTTACCTTCCCAGCAGAAATGTGGAATCTAATAAAAGAACCCAGGTCCAAGCGAATGCAAACAACTGGCCTCTCTAGTTCAACAGTAACTACCTATAGTCAGGCCCTCTAAGGCAGTTTATCTGATTCTACAGTCTAACCTCCACTGTGGACTTTTTCCCCTATAGTGGCCCCTGCAGGTCATCCAACCACCCAGGAGGGGAGGAGCCTGAGACCGAATCATGACTACTTTCAACTACATCTGGTGGGAGGCCATGTCCTTTTGATGAGGCGGATGGGAATGTCGCCCTATACCCTACTATTTTTTTATTTTTACAATATTCTTCCCAGTCCTTTCCTTGCTTCTCTGTCCCAGACTGAGAAATTTAATGGATTGAAAGGGAACCCGGACGACTGAAGAATAGGACGGGTCTGGAGTGGTCTTTTCGAACAAGGGGTTTAAGGGAGAGGCAAGAGGGAACTCTGCCCGCCCAACTGCCCTTCCCAGGAGCGGATATGGCCCCCAAAGCCAGCGAGTCCCTCCGCCCTGGAAGACAAAGAAAGGCTCAGGGCCGAGTAGTGACGGGGTGGGTGGGGGCAGCGACTCGCGTGAGCTCGGGAACGTGAGAACGCAGCCCCCGCCCCTTTCTCCGCCCCTCCGAAAGGCGGGGCCCCAAGGCCACCCCCCACCCCCTCCCCAAAGGTTCCCCAGCGACGCGGGCACTGGGGTCCAGGCGCCCGCACACGCCCAGCCACTGCCGGCGACGGGTGGGCGCAGTAGGGGGAGGGGAGGGGCAAGGGGAGGAGCGGGCGGGCGAAGAAAGGGCGAGCGGTTGGGGGGCGGGGCCTGGGCGTGGGGGCGGGGTCGAGGAGTGGGGCGGGGCGGAGCCGGCCGAGTCCCGGGCTGCCTGAGACAGTCACTGCCCTGACGGCGGCGGCGGCGGTTGGCTGGTGGGGGTTGGGAGGAGCACGACCAAGGCTGCTGGGGCAGCTGGAACTGGCAGTTGCCGGGGGCCAACAGGCGAATCTGGACCGGAGAGCGAACCCCAGGCCGAGCGAGGGAGGCGGCTGCAGTTGGAGTACAAGGAGCGCTGGCGGTCGCGGGTTCTCAGAGGAGCAAGTGTCTGGGGCTTAGAGTCCGCCGGGGCGGCAACGGCCACGGCGGCGGCTGGGGCCGAGGTAACTGAGGGGCGGCAGCGGGAATAGAAGCGAGGCCCCTTCTCAGGTCGGAAGCTTGGGGGCTTTGGCTAGGCTCGAACCTGACTTACCCGCCCACCCTTTCTAGTCTCCAGCCCAGACCGACTTCTCCCCACGTTCCGCCGTGGGTCGGGGGGGCGGGAGCGGCGCGTGTTGTTAGGGGCGCAGAGCTGGACACCCAACAGGGAGGCGACCCCTCATCTGGGATTGGCAAGGACGTCGGGCACCCCCTCCCCCTTCAAAAGACACACCCCAAAATCTCGGGGCGGGGCGGGGTGTTTGGGGCGTTCCCAGCCTTCTGGAAGGGAAGACCTCAGCGTAGAAGCTGCACCTCAGTCCGTGTCTTCTCCGAGGTGGCCCCCCTGTGGCTCCTGGCTGCTCAAACCGAAGGTGGTTCCCGTCTCTGGGAATCCCGGAGTTCCTTTTGTCTATCAGCTGAAACTAGAGGCCGGAACTGTAGGCAAACACCAACCAGCCCTGGAGCACTCTACTCCTTATCCCTTTTCTGAGTGGGAAGAAATTCTCCCCAGCAGCCTTTTCTCCGGCCACAGTAGTAGATTCCAATCCTCATCCCAATCCAAAACGTTTATCTGTAGCGCAGAGGAAGGAAGAATTCACATTGTACTGGTCTTTAGATTTATGGTTTAAGATCATCCTCATCCTCCCCTCAGTTTTTTGTTTTGTTTTGTTGTTTGTTTTTAACCCACTCCCATCCAGCCACAACCCTGGTAATCATCCCCTAGGTTTTGCAAACTATCAACAAAGAAGTGTGACTAGTCGAGTAAACGGAGTCCTTGACTGGCTGGACTGTGCAGTTTAATAGAGCTTCCTTTAACTGGCGCTGTTCTACCAAGCTAGTCGGAAAGACCTTTTTGGCCAGAGTTAAGGATGTTACTGTGTGTGCATAAAGCCTTTTTTTTTTTTTTTCCTTTTTACACAGTTTTGTTTGTTTGTTTGTTTTAATCTAGGGTAACCTGATAAAAATGCAGCTCTTTGGGAAGCATAACCATAGAGGAAGTAGAATACAGAAAGGAAAATGTAATTTTGATTCTGGGGGCAATTGTCCAACTTTTTGAAAGTACCAAAGATGAAGCATATGGATTTTTTTTAAGTATATGGATTTTTGAGATTATTTTAACTGGCAAATTGTATCCTTTGTAAACTTTTAAGTAAACAAGCTCTTAACACACGATATTTTGCACTAAGATATTGTTGTTTTATTTTAGTTATTTGTGGAAATTGTTGATTGCCAGCTCTCTTGAACCTAGAAATCTGTGAACAGGTTCATTAAGAATCTACTCTCTTGAAAATGCAGTTTTTGAATGCTTTGGATTAAGAAGGTGGTAACAGTGGACTGTCATTTCTGCCACATAATCTGAAACAGTTCCCTCCCTGGCAATTGCCCAGATGCCTAAAACTGGTTAAGGTCTAGTACTTTGAGTGACTGTCCTTCAACAAGAAATATAGAACTACCAATCTACTGTATACATGTAACCTCTTTGATGGCATTTACTATAATAGACATCTTTTCTGCATCTAATTTTCAGATACAGAATTAACACTTCGAATTTGGAGAAGCATTTTGTACAATTTGAAAGATTGGGCATTCTCTTTAGTTTTCCAGATGTATTGTCTCATCTGCACACTTGAAACATCCACAATCACATAAACTCTAAGATATAACCATGGAGTTATGTGACCAATCAAGATTTAGGGAAAGTATTGCCACGCTTTGGAACCAGGCAATTTTCCACCAGTTCAACAGTTAAACTAATAGAATCTCTGCTGATAATCAAGAGTAAAGAGTCAAAGTCATGCACATTCTGTTGGCAAACGGCATCTATGGCTGTTGAGTTTTACTGTAACTCGTTACTGTATCATTCAAAGTCAACTTAATTTGCAAGTTATGTCCTAATGGATGTAAAGACCTGTGTTGATGTATCCAGGATCTAGCAAATGTTGAAGATAAGGAACCTATTATGACTAATCCTTGGGAAGAGAAAGTCTGCAAAATGGCTCAAACGAGTTTACTGCAGGGGAAGCAGTTTTACTGTAGGGAGTGGGTTTTCCACAAGCTTCAGCATTGCCTCCAGGAGAAAACTAACTGCTGCAATAGTGCTGTCAACACACCATCCCTTGTAATGAATTCTGGGAATAATGCTAGTGTTGTCTCTGGAAAAGGAGCTGCCTGGGGTGTGTTGTTGGTAGGAGGGCCTGGCAGTGGCAAGACAGCCCTATGTACTGAGCTGTTGTGGCCAAGTTCACCTGCAAGCTTGCAGAGAGGTTTACATCGCCAAGCTTTGGCCTTTCATTTCTGCAAAGCCCAAGACTCTGATACTTTGTGTGTTGGAGGGTTTATTAGAGGTCTAGTTGCCCAGATCTGCCGCAGTGGACTACTCCAAGGATATGAGGATAAGCTAAGGGATCCAGCAGTCCAAAGCCTCTTACAGCCTGGAGAATGTGAAAGGAACCCAGCTGAAGCGTTTAAAAGGTAACAGTAAGAATGCCCTGATGTTCTGGTTTCTAAGCAAAAATTAATGTTTTCTAGATTTTTTTTTGGTTTGTATTTTTGTCTGTTTTTAAAATTTTATGGGGTACCTGCACATTTGGGGATAATCTGTAGTTGTAAATACACATGTTTACTTTGAGTATTGAAGGAAACAAAATTTAAGCTTTGTGTTGCACAGGATATGGATTAAAAGTAATTTATTTTACTTTCTAATAACAGAATGTGAAGCACTGCAGGAACTTAATTTTTTTTTCAAATTTATGGCAATTGTTTATTTACTTTTCTAATGTTATCTAACTGGTAAGGGATATTTGTTCTTGTAGAGAAAACCACTTAGCTGCCTGGAAAAGAGGCTACAGTTTCAGGGAGGGTGAACTATATATGGCATTGAATTTAAAGGAACTCGCAGCATAGAATCTTTTTTGCTTATGGTATTCTTATTTCTCTAAGTGAGGCAAGTTCTTTTTGAAAGATCATTGGCCATTGAAAATCTGAAGAAAATCTGTGTTTTGGGATGTATTCCACTATCAAGTAAACAAAAACTTAAGTGGTGCTTTTAAATATGTGATATTTATAAAATAATGAAAATCTGGGGTAATTTTAGTACTTTTAGTGAGCAGTATGAAAAACAACTTTTTCCTAACCTCAAGTAAGCATTTTTCCATTGGTAAATTGGTTGGTCTAAGAAGAGAGCAAGTGAGCGAAGAAAACATGATTCCTTGAAAAGAATTTTTTGCATATCACCCCTCTGCTCATTGTAAAAGAAGTCGGCAGATTGTTATTTTTGTGCTTGCTATTGCCTCACTGCTGCTTGAATGACTCGTTTGCATACACTTTGATCCCTTCACAATAAATAGTTCTTAGCAGGCAGAAGTTTGTTCCCCAAAGCTGCAGGTATACGGTGTGGTAGAGATTAGCATACGTGTATGTATGTGTGACCCTATGTCTGTTTCTCTGTGTGTCTCTAGGAGTCATTTAAGCAGGATTTGAATTGTTATGAAAGGAGTGATGTTTGTTTTTATGATGTCCTCATTATCTAATGATATGGAATCTATTAATTTTAAGTGATATTGAAAATATTAATTATATAGCAAACATTATGTGTCACTGTTCTAAGTGATTTACAAATACTAAATTATTTTCATAGCAATCCTGTGAAATAGATACTATTATTATTCCCATTTCATGGATGAGGAAACCGAGGCACAGAAAGCCTAAGTAACTTATCCAAGGTTAAAGGCTAGTAAGTGGCAGAGCTGGGATTTGAAGTATGTGTATTTGAATACAGATTTGTAATCATAGAAATTCTTTGAAGGACTTGAAGGGGAGAGTGGATTAGAAGTTTGTGGAGGACAGGGGTATGTGTCACAGTTGTGATTTGAGTGTACGTTTCAGATTACCCATATAAATGATACAGTAGTAGTACAGAATTATCTTTATGTTTAGTGGTATGGAATTCAAACATGGGATGGGTATTAAAGTCACCCAAAGGGATGTGTCTTTGAGAGGTGTGATATTATTGCTGAGTTTTTAATGATAAAATGCAGTCCCAGTAAAACTCAGGACAGATCTATTACCTTTTGCTTTTAGCCACTAACATCAGGGTTAAAACTATTAGATCAGTTTTAAATAACAAAGTAAAATCTGTTAGGTGATATTGGTGCACACAGACATGAAAATACCAGGTTCAGTGGACGGTTTAAATAGGAATCAGGGATATCTTTAATATATATAAATCTCTACTTTTTAAGAGTGTAAAGTCTCTGTACATAACAGCTCTTTTCCTGTGACTTCCTACTTTTTGTGAAGATCCTATCACTAGTTGAAGACTGAATTTTCATTTTTATGATTCATTTCTTATAATTATTTGGATTTAACACTTAGGAAATCAGTTCCAAAGAACTTAGCTAACTAAGTTGAACTTAGTCCAACTAAAGTATGTAATTACACAGTTTATTTTCTTGGAATTTTATGTGTAAATTTCAAATGTCCTTAAATATTTAAAATCATGTCCAATGACTGTATATTTTGCTATATCCGATTTTGAGCAGACTTTTAGTATGGTATCATAAATTTTTTGAGAAAACGTCCTTCTACTGAGATGATACTCCTATTTTTTCCTCTATGTGTATTTTAGTTATTAACTAATTGAAGGGACATAAGAAGCAATTAGAGATATTTATAAAAACCACACCAGTCCCGATTTTCTGACTGACAGAAGTAACTAATCACTTTGTATTCCCAAATGATAATGGAAATATAGTCTTTCTATTTGGAACATTTTGGTGCTTTTAATTTCCTCCTGGATCTTTCAGAAACCTGGGTTACTTTCTTCATCATTAAAGTAATTAATCACTAAATAAATTAGGTAACTCTGGTATTGTAACAACTGTTTCTGATAATTCATAGAATGCATTTCCTCTAAGACTGTGAAGTTCTACTATAACCATAGTCAAATAAATGCAAATGTGAGAATACAAGTCATAGCTAAAGAGAAATATTTTTGCATAGTGTATGGCATTAGATGATCTAAGCCTTTACTTTTGGAACAGAGTCAAGATTTTATTTTAGGTTTATTGGTGATTGATTTGTTAAGAAAGTCCTTTAGAGAATTTTAATAGGAACCTATCTTATTTAGGCAGGGAGAAATGTAATTCAACAGGTAGGCAATCGTTGTTTTCAATAAATTATATTATTTTAAGGGAGACAGATCAAAGCTTATTATAACATGATAGGAGAGGAAATATAAGCAAAGTAAAATTTTTTTTCACTTTTGGGAAAAAACTCAAAACCAGTTTTATATTGTTACTTTTTTAACATCGAACACTTGGTAATATTGATGGTTTCATATATTCATGTGTGAAACAATTTAATAGTATATAATAATTGGAAAATTGATAAAAATATTACTTGGTCACAGATCCACAAAGTTGGGGAAATTGCAGAGAAGTGATTCAGTATCAAATGTGTTTTATACACTTCAGTTTACTTCCTAATTTTTTCCCTAGTATTTATCTTTAATGATACTAGATAGAATATGTAATACCACAAAAAATCTTACATGATTGCAGGTCTTACACCTGCGTGGTAACTTGTTAATTACTGGTCTTTTACTATATGATAATAAAAATAAGAGGAACATTATTTTAATCTAGTTAAATGTTGCTGCTTTCTTTCCATTCTCACAAGATATACTATCTTGATTTTTTGATTTAGTTGTCACAAGATCTCTTCTGACATTCATTCATTCTTAAGTCAAATATTTGAGAGTCTTTTGTGTTTTAAGCACAGTTCAGCTGGAGATATTTATTGAGAACCTTCTCTGTGTTAAGTAGAGTTCAGCTGGAGTTAAGTCAGTGAATAAAACAGACAAAATACCCTGCCTTCATGGAGCTCAAATTCTTAGAGTAATATTTATCCTATTTCTATAAAGAAGTAATATTTGGGGTAAATCCTTGTTATAGTGTTCATGCAACACGTGAATGTTTTAACACTAGTTGGAAGGAATTATATGATCTAAAGGGAATGATGAATGAAGACCCATTAATTTCTTTTTTTTTCCCTTTTTCATTTTTCTCTCTTAATTGGTTAAGTTACAAAGCTGTTGTTACTGTGTTTAGAATTTTTTTTCTCATTTCTGTTGATGGAACTAAGTCTATGACAATTACATTTTTACTTTAGAATTAGGGGCGGTTTCTTTCATTTTGCCTTTTCCCCTTCAGGCTCTTATTGCAAAACTTTGTGTATATTGTGTATTTTCTAGAGTTAGTGTTAGACTCTTCTGGTAGTCATAAACTGTAAACAAATACAATTATTTTTGACAGGCGTGTCAAGGTATCTAAGTTAGGGAATGTGAGAAAGAGAGTAGTAGTTTCAGATCTTGTGACTGGCTTAGAAACACAGCTGGACATGGTTATTTCATTCAACCAGAATCTCCTTTCTGAACCTTTCTCTCATGATCCTTAAACCCAAGGATGTTCTCGGAGATTTAGACAGATGTGGTAGTGGGAAATACAAATTTTTGTTTCTGGTAGATAACATTTTCTAGTTTTTATTTCTAGTTAACAATATGCAGGACCAGGTATGAGTTTTCTATGTGTGATATCAGTTTTTCCTTAGTAAAAAGACTTTGTTCTGTGTAATGTGTAAATGGAATAAATTGTGATGAAGAATTAGGATGACTGACTGAACTTTGAGAATTTAGCAAGAAAATGCTAAATGTTAGTAGCGAAATGCTTGTTAGAAAGAATTGGAAACTGGAAGACCAAACTGACATTTGTTTTTTTATGTCAGTTAGGAATCCTCAAATGGTTGAATCCTTTTTCCTCGTCTTTTTATTTCCTTCTCCTTGAACATATATCATTTTTCACTTGTATCTCTTTAGATTTTTAGCTTCTTTTCTGGCTATTTATGCATATCTCTTCTGTTATCTCCTCTATTAGGCATATGCTTCTTCATGACATTATTCATGACTGATTAATTTTTTATATTTACCATAGTGCTTTGAATAGCACTTTGCATATAGCAAGTGCTGATTATCATCTGAATGAGTGAATAATGCTCCTTACCTTTCTAGAATATGTTTGAACCTAATTGAAGGACTGCTGAAGTTCTTGCGTAAGAAAGGGAATTGAAATGTTATTTAGGTCAGTTTTCAATGCAGACCAGATTGATATAGTGATTATTAATTTACTAACCTGCTGTGTCTGCTCTTTAGCATGTATGAATATGGCATTAGTCCAGATAGTTTTAAGTGGCCAGATGTCTATCTTCTGTCTTAACTGGCTCCAAGTATTTTTGGCATACTCAACAAAGGGACTAAGAACAGAATGAGACTGGTATGTGTACTTCCCTCTTACCTTCAGTTTTGGGGTATTTTCAAGGAAAAATATTCCCTTTCCATTATCTGTCTTGTATAACTAATACTACTAATAATTTCTAACTGTCACTATCCATTCTTAGATGTTATCAGATTAAAAGATCTTCTAAAGTGTCTTTACTGTTCACTTTTTAAATAAAATAAATGGATTAATGTAATTTTCATAATCAAAATTCTTTATTCGTTATAGTCTAAGTCATTTTTCACTGAATTGTCTGTTTTTCCAATTTTTAACCATGTTATTCACTTTAAGATGGACTTCCATTCATTCAAGCCCTCCCTCTTTCCCTTCCTAAAACCTTTTCTTTCTACCCTTGATATGGGTACTTTCTCTTTTATATTCATATCTTAAGAGCTACTACCTTTGGTTCCCGTTCCTGGTACTCTTTATCATTTGCTGAACCATTCCACTACCTTTAATCACTTCTGCTATAATGACATAACATATTGCTCCATATTTTTACTGTTTAATTTTAGTTATATTTTTAGTTCTACTTGGCCATTCTTTGATTTACTTCTTAATAACTCAGAATTTCTTTTTAGACCAGAGAGAGTAAAGTTATATCCTACAAGTAGAATATTTTTTACCCAATTCAGGAAATTTCACACACACATCCAGATTTTTAGTTTTTCTTGAACAAACAAAAGGAAATTTGACAATATTAGGTTCTCATTCTTTAGAATCAGTTATTTGGTAGAGCTGAGTTAAGTGCTGTCTTTAGATGGGACCTACACACCAGTTCCCCCAACTCTGTTACTCTATTCCAAGACCACTTCATTTGTTTATATATCCAGCCTGGCTCCTACTGGCATTTTCAGACACGAACATGTTTTCTGTTCCTCTGGGAAAAAAAAAAAATGATTTTTTAAAAAATTTCCCATCAAATCTTCATACTTTGAATTTGTATATGCAAGTACTACTTCTATGACCTCATTTTTTAACTTACTGATGTTTGACTTCTATATATACATACCCACAGAAAGATATTTATGTAGTGTAGTTTTTGAACTCATTGCTCTCTCTATCTTAGCCTTAGATGATAAGTCCTAGAACTTTTTTCATTATCTGTAATTTCTTCCTTTCAAAATCCCCTGACTACATTGTTTGGTCACTCTCCCTCTAGGTTCTCTTTGAGTGTTTGTCCAACAAATCTTACGTAGTTCTTCTCTCTTTATACATGCTCCTTTAATAATTTTATTTACTTATGTGGCTACCAATGGTCATATCTAATATGATGGCAATGAAATCTACATCAATAGCCTTTATCCTCACTCTGATTAACATGTATCTTTTCACTAGAGTGTTCTTCACTAACCTTTCTGTCTTTTTCAAATCAGCATCTCTTTCAGCGTTTCTATTCATTGGCTCATTCATTTATTTCTGAAACAAATATTCTGCACCTGCTGGGTGCCAGAAATACACTCAGTGTCAGGGCTAGAGCCGTGAGCCAAACAGGACACTGGGTTAAGTGTGTGGGGGGGGTTGGGGGTGGGGGTGGGCGGGAATACACATTGGACAAATATTCACAAAAATAAATGTAAAAATGCAACTTTAGCAACTGCCAAGATGGAAGGATACAGGATGAAAGCATTTAATATGAAACTTGGTCATTATCTGGAATTCTGGGAAAATGGACTCTTAGTATCTAAGTTGTTTCTTAGTTCTTAACTTCCTAGACTTAAGTGTGGTCTTAAGGTCAATATTATCGGCATCTCTTGGAAGTTATTAGAAATGCAGAATCTCAGGTCTATTGAATCTGAATGTGCCTTTTAACCCATTTCCTAAGTGAATCCAATGCACGTTGAAATTTAAGAAGCACTGCCCTCAGTTTGTTTCTAGAGTTTTCTTTGATTATTTTCTATTAGTTTATTCTAAAGTATTTAATCATTTTCTTAGAATGTTTCTTGAATCTTTTATCCTCATCTAGAATATTATTCATTTACTCCTAGTTGATCTTTTTAATTTTAGCCTCTATATTCTAATTCATTTTGTTCATAGTTGGCTGATTAGCCTTAATAAAATAGTGCTTTCTTTAGGTCATTTCTCTGAGATTGTGATGATCTAACCTATATTGCAAATTCAAATTTCCCTGCTTACCTTTGTTAAAAGTTCTTGAAAATTTTATTCTATTCCATCTAAAGTAGGTATCCTGTTTCCAAAACTGCTCAGAGCACACAAGCTCATTTGTTGTTTCAAGAAACATTTTAAGTGTATAAGTCAGTGTTAATGTGGGTAAGAGATGTGAAAAGTAGGAATAGTCTTATTTTTCTCAGTGTCTAGTAAGAACTTCCCATATATACATATGGAGAGAGAGAGGGAGAGGGAGAGAGGGAGAGGATATGAACTTTCTGTTATGTATGTTGCAGATTTTTTGTTTTTGTTTTTGTTTTGTTTTTTGCTTCACCTTGTTTTTAGCATTTTTGATTTTTTTTTTTAAAGATTTTATTTATTTATTTGACAGAGATCACAAGTAGGTGGAGAGGCAGGCAGAGAAAGAGGAGGAAGCAGGCTCCCCACTGAGCAGAAAGCCCGATGCGGGGCTTGATCCCAGGATCCTGAGAACATGACCTAAGCCAAAGGCAGAGGCTTTAACCCACTGAGCCACCCAGGTGCCCCGAGCATTTTTGATTTTTTTTTTTTTTTTTAAAGATTTTATTTATTTGACAGAGAGAGAGAGAGAGAGAGAGAGATCACAAGTAGGCAGAGAGGCAGGGAGAGAGAGAGAGGGGAGGAAGCAGGCTCCCTGCTGAGCAGAGAGCCCGATGTGGGGCTCGATCCCAGGACCTGGGATCATGACCTGAGCTGAAGGCAGAGGCCTTAACCCACTGAGCCACCCAGGCGCCCCCATTTTGATGTTTTAAAAAAATTTTTATGAAATCAAATGTTTTCCATATGATAAAACGGTTTGATTTTATGAAATAAAATAAGTAAATACTTTTCTGCCCTTAAAAATACCTTTTAAGGGGCACCTGACTGGGTTGGTCAGTAGAGCAGGTGACTCTTGATCTCACAGTTGTGAGTTCAAGTCCCATGTAGGTTATGGAGCTTAACATTTAAAAAATGCACCTTTAAGTATATTCTGATTGATTGCTTATTTACTCTACATTGTTCTAGTTTTGTCTTTGACCATACTATACATAAATGTCTTAAATTATAAATCAATTTCTCTCTTTCATGTTATTCTAACCTGAGAAACACATTTTTTTTAATGGTATTTATTTACTTGAGAAAGAATGTGAGAGATAGCACGAATGGGGAAGAGAGGGAGAGGCAGGCTCCCTGCAAGCAGGGATCCGGATATGGGGCTTGATCCTAAGACCCCAGGATCATGACCTGACCTGAAGGCAGATGCTTATCTAACTGAGCTGCTCATGTGTCCCTCTAATCTCAGATATATTCTAATGTAATGTTGTTGGTTTTTTTTTTTTTTACTATATACATGCATAGTTAAATATAGTCATTGGAAGGGTGTCTGGGTGGCTCAGTGGGTTAAGTGTCTGCCTTCAACTCAGGTCATGATCTCAGGGTCCTGGGATCCAAGCCAGGCATCAGGCTCCTTGCTTAATGGGGAGTCTGCTTCTCCCTCTGATCCTTCTCCCCACTTGTGCTCACTTTCTGTCTCAACAAAAATCTTTTTTAAAAATAAAAAAATAATAAATATAGTCATTGATAATAAAATAGACTCTTAAGTGCTCATGTAATTGCTTAATTTAAAAAATAAGTATTAATTAAGAGAACTAATTATATCTTAATTGTTATCTGGAAAAAAATTTGGAGCTTTCCAGAAGCTGCTGACCTTTTACAATTATGACTCATGATTTGAATACATAAAAACTGTAATACATTGGGGTGCCTGGGTGGCTCAGTCGGTTAAGCATCTGCCTTCGGCTTAGGTCATGATCCCAGGGTCCTGGGATCCAGACCCAATTCATGCCACCTGCTCATTGGGGAGTCTGCTGCTTCCTTTCCCTCTGCCTGCCTCTCCCCATGCTTATGCTCATTCTCTATCAAACATATATAAAAATCTTTTTTTTTTTTTTAGATCTTATTTATTTATTTGACACACAGAGAGAGATCACAAGTAGGCAGAGAGGCAGGCAGAGAGAGAGGGGAAGCAGGCTCCCCACTGAGCAGAGAGCCCAATACAGGGCTCGATCCCAAGACCCTGAGACCATGACCTGAGCCGAAGGCAGAGGCCCAACCTTCTGAGCCACCCAGGCACCCCCAAATAAATAAAAATCTTAAAAAGAAAATAAATTGTTATAGATTGAAGTATTTGTTTTTGATCTTCATCTTTCTGTGTATTCTTGGGGTTTGCCATGATATTGCAGTTCCTTCTACTAGAGAAGTATGCTTCTCTGCCTTTTTCCATTTGGCTCAACCATGTGATTTGCTTTGACCAGTGGGATGTCAGTAGACATGATCCAAACAAGCTTAAAGTGAGCATGAGTAGTTGGGCTTATCCTCTTTGCTTCTACTATGACCGTGAGAAGGACCTGTTGTGGCAAGCTTCTCAGTTCAAAGAGGATGAGAAAGGTATGGAACCAGTAATATACCACTATTGTAAAAATAACTAATGATAAAAAAGCTAAGGAAATAATATTTCAAATAGGAAATCCATAATTTTCATCAAAAATTTAGAAATCATAGATTCCTCAATTTCATTCATCCCCTACATTTAATTCATTAACTACTTTTGTTTTAATTCAAGTAAAATAAATATCTTCACTTCTGCAGCCCCATTTCTGCTACTCCAATTATTTCTTGTGTAGATTCCTGCACTGGCCTCCCAACATGGTCTTCCTGTTGCTATCTCTATTCATCTCGCTTATCTTCACAAAGCACTTAGAGTATCAGATCATATTACTTACCTGCTTAAAATCTTCCAATGCCTTCTCACTCACTACCTTTAGAATAAAGTCTAGGGGCGCCTGGGTGGCTCAGTGGGTTAAGCCGCTGCCTTCGGCTCAGGTCATGATCTCAGGGTCCTGGGATCGAGCCCCGCATCGGGCTCTCTCTACTTGGCAGGGAGCCTGCTTCCTCCTCTCTCTCTGCCTGCCTCTCTGCCTGCTTGTGATCTCTCTCTGTCAAATAAATAAATAAAATCTTTAAAAAAAAATAATAAAAATAAACAAAATAGAATAAAGTCTAATCTTACATGGTCCCTTCTTTGCCTAGCCTTTGACCTCAGCTTGTACCACTTTCATCCTTGTTCATTGTTCTTTTTCCACATCATTACCTTAATATGCTTTGAAATAGGTCAGTTTCCAGCAAGCGGATGTTTTTATATGACTACTTGATCTGATATCACTTAGATATCAACCGACTTTAATATTATCTCCTCAGAGAGCCTTTCCTTTCCATCGAGTCTTTAAGAAATCTCCCCACCCAGTCAGTTTCTTAAATCAGACCATCCCACTTTGTTTTATTTCTTAATTTTCAGTATCTATCGTGATCTGAAATTATTTTGTGCATTTGTTTACTTTGACTTTATGCCTACCTACTGGAATGAGGAGACAGCTTGCCTGTCTTGTTTCCTTTCTATCTCTAGGGCATAGAATATAATAGAGACTCAGTAACTATTTCTTGAATTGAGGAATAATTGTTTTAATTTAAAACATTATAAATTTGCTCATATTGATAATTTGAGTTGCTCTACCATATTCAGTTTTGAAATAGTACATATTTTACTGTGGAGCAATTGATGTAGACAGATTATATAGTTTAGACAATAAGAATCCATTGGAACCAGTATTTTTTATTTTATTTGTAGTCTCTTAAAATGCATGTTGAAATTAGTTTTTATAAAATGGAAGACTCTTTAACAGTATCAGACTGATGTTACATGATGTGAATCATGAGGCCACCTTTTGCCTCTCCTGTAAACGCATAGTTTCATCTGTGTTTAATAGTTTAATTTTTATAAATCTTTCTGAGATTATCATTTAAAATTCATATTCACTAGGAGGAAAAAAAAACTTTTTATAGCTTAAGTCTCAATTACTATGTTTATTAAGTGCTAATTTAGAGAGAGAAGCAGCTTGCAAACCATGGGCTTCACAGGAATTGAAACATAAAAATTAGTGGCACCAAGTACAAGAAATGGCTGCAGAAAAAGAATTTGTGGAGAAAATGATAGATTGTTCCTACCCCTGAGATTTTTCAGTTATACAAGAAAGTAAATAAAATAGGAAAACAAATATGCCTCTACCTACCTATTTTACCATATTTGCTTGAAATCTGAGTTTTCTGTTTTATTTAAAGAAAAAAATGATCCACATTGGAAGCCTTCTCAGGTATCCCTTAATAATTTTGATCTCACACCCCATAAAGATGATCCCTCTTATGGATTTACTTTCTATATCTATGTAGTTTGATTAACTTAAATGCAGTTTGACTACATAGGGAGATATATGTATATTTCCATATTAGTTGTATGCTCAAGTTTATATTTTATTTTAATATTTATTTAATATTTAAAAAATATTTTATATTTTATATTTTTGATTCCATATCAACAGTTCTCAAAATTTTTTTATTTTAGGTTCTCTTTGCACTCTTAAAAATTAAGGACCTCAAAGAACCTTTGTTTTATGTGGGTTATATATCAGTATTTGTTGTATTTGAAATTTAAACTGATGAATTTTAAAAATATGTACTAATAAATATTAATAATAAATCATCAACTATTAAACATAAGTACATTTCAGTGAAAGAATATATATTGTCAAGGACCAAAAAAAAAAAAAAAGAAACAAAAAGAAAACCAAACCCAAAACACATACTTAAGAGCATTGTTTTACATTTTTTTGCAACTCTTTCTAATTTTAGGCTTAATAAAAGACAGTTGGATTATCATATCTGCTTTTGAATGCAGCCTCTGGAAAACTCCACCGTATCCTTCAGAGTGATCTAGAGTGAAAGGCAAATCACATCTTAGTTTTATTCTTACCCTGAAAGGTTCTAAGGTATAGGAATCCCTTAGGGATCCTCATACCACACTTTCAAAACCACTCTTCTATATAAATGGCATTGTGTTGTTGGCAGTATGCTGCAATATTTTTTGTGTAACTTTTGTTTTTATGTTATCTGTGTTGTTATTTGTGGTTCTTCATGATTCATTTAACTACTATACAATATATAATTCCAGTCTTTATGCAGTAATTCATTTGTTGTTGTGATGTGATATTCCTTTAAGAGTGTATTCAGCTTTTTATGGGGCACCTGGGTGGCTCAGTTGGTTAAATGTCTGACTCTTGATTTCTGCTGGGGTCATAATCTCTCTGGGTCATAAGATCAAGCCCCACATTGGGCTCTGTGCTTGAGTGTGGAGCCTGCTTAAGATTCTTTCTCTTCCTTTCCCTTTCTCCCACCTGATTCACATGCATGGGTGTGCTCTCATTCTCCACCCCCATCCCCAATCCCTGCCCCCCAAAAGATATATTGAGCTTTTAAATTTTCACAGAACTGTGGTTCTCAGAACATTCTCTTGGGGATATATACTAGAAATGAAGTAGTGAAGGGTGACTCCAAATTGCCTAGTTAGAAGTGAACTTTGGGATCATAAGGTATGTATATTCATCTTCAATTCTGTGAGATAGCACCAAACTATGCTTTAAAATTTTATCAGTTTAACCTCTTACAGTGTTGTGTATTTGAATTTCCATTACTCTTTTAGGTCACTGACACTGTATTCTCATAGTTCTTTATGTTTCAGAAAGTGAACGTGAAGTGGTAGCTTTTTATTTTTAATATCTTTGATCCTGTGGCTTGCCATTTTGTTTGTAAAATTTTGTTTTGAAATGTAAAAAAAAATGAATATTTTTATTATTTCCTTTATATCTTACCTTTTTTAGGTCATAATATTTAAAAATTCTTGATTGTTTTACTGGCATTTGTTGGGTGGCATGTCTTTCACTATTAACCTATATAGTACCAGTGTGAGATATAGACATGTATGTATGTATTTTTTTGAGTTCTCACTTTTACTTGGTTCTATTAATTCATTCATTCACTTAACAATTATATATTGGATACTAGGAATGCACCAGATGCCATTCTTAATACTGGGATATATTAGTAAAAGTGAAAATGTCATCCATGTTTATTGAGCTTACATTTTTTGGGTTGGAGTGGGTGGTTGGTAGAAAAATAAAATATTAAGATACTATATAGCATATCAATTGACAGTAAAAGTTGTGTGAAAAATCAGACGAGTAAAGAGAATAGTAGTGATGTGCTGGGAGATTGTGGGAGAAAGATTGCTATTTTACAGAGGGGAGATTAGGGCATTGTGAAGGAAGCTTCTGACAGGAACATTACAGACTGAGGAAATATCAAGTGCAAAGTCCTGAAGTAGAACCTGGTTTAATATAATCCAAGAAAAATAAGGGAGTCTGTGTGGCTAGAACAGAGTAAGCAAGGGAGTATGTGTAGGAGACTAGTAGAGAACAGGATCCATCCAGTGTATGGACTTCAAGGCTGTTGTAAGGACATTTACTTTACTTTCAGTAGTTGGAAGACATCAGGTCTTTTAAACAGAGTAGTAACATTGTCTGGTTTAAGATTTTAAGGGATCATGTGGCTACTTTGTTGAGAACTGGTTTGGTGAAGGTGAAATAAGGAAATCAGTGGCTGGCTAGTGTAGAAATGAAGGTTAGAGGCAGTGCTGCTTGGACTTGGGTAAAGTGTTGGAAGTAGTGAAAATTGTCCTATTTTGATTATTTTTAAATTGATCTGAAGGCATGTTGCATGTGGAGTATGAGGAAAACAAAGAGGAGTTCCTAAACATAGGACGATTCTAAAACTTTTGGCCTGAGAAACTGGGACGATGGGATTGTTCTTTAATGAAGCAGAAAAGACTAAGGGAAGCACAAGATGAGGATTGAGGTCTGAAGCTTAGGTTTGATATGTTTAACATTAGATACCTAAGCAGAGAAGTTGAGTAAGTAGTTAGATTCACAAGTCTAGATTCAGAAAAGAGGTGCTAGCTGCACATGTAAATTTCAGTGGAATATAGATGGTACTTAAGGACATTAAGAAACTAATGTAAAAAGTGAACATAAATAGAGAAGAAGAAAGAGAAGATCCAAGATCTGAATATTGACATAGTTTCATGTTGAAAGGTTGAGAAGATGTGAAGAGTAGCTAGTGTGGTAGGAGGAGAGAGCCAAGTCCTAGGGGAGGGGGGATAGACGTGGAAGAGCTTCATTTCAGCCTTACAACAACATTACACAAATAATGCAAGAAATTAATTTGACAATAAGAAAACAGTTGAGATGGAGTGTTTAGAATAATAACAATAAGTGATGATGAAGTCTTTGTAAGACATGGTGATCAGGGAACATGTCTTTCCGAAGCAAATTTGTGTTGAAACATAAAGAATAAAAAATTCTATATGGGGGAACTTTCTAGGCAGAGGGAGTACCAAGTGCATTGGCCTAAAAAAACAAAAACAAACAAAAGACCAAACATACATGTTTGGTGTTAGAACTGAAAAGAGAGCATTATGACTACAGCAAAAGGGAGGACTCAGGAATGACACTCAAGATTTTGGCATAAGGACTTTGGCTTAACTTGGTTTAAGTTTCTGCCTTCAGCTCAGGCACGATTCCAGGGACCTGAGATTGAGTCCCACACTGGTCTCCCTCCTGAGCAGGGAGTCTGCTCCCTGTGCTTGTCCACTCTCATTTGCACATTCTCTCTTTCTCTCTCCAATAAATAAATAAAATCTTAAAAAAAAAAAAAAGAAACTAGGGGATGCTGAGATACGTGAAGTGACATACATGGGAAAGGCAGTTGGGGAAGAACTTACTTGGGTGAGATCATATGTTAATTGTCTTTCTCTGATTGACTTATTTCGCTTAGCATAATACCCTCTAGTTAATCCATGTCATTGCAAATGGCAAGAGTTCATTTTTTTGATGGCTGAATAGTATTCCAGTGTGTGTGTGTGTGTGTGTGTGTGTGTGTGTCTTCTTTATGTATATATCCTATCTTCTTTATCCATTCATCTGTTAATGGACATCTGGGCTCTTTCCATGTTTTGGCTATTGTGGACATTGCTGCTGTAAATATTGGGGTGCGGGTGCCTCCTTCAGATCACTTCTTTAAACATATTAAATTTGAGGTGCCTATGGGGCATCCACACAGGAGATAGATAGCAGATAGTTTGGGGGATTTTTACTTTTGAGTTTAGGGTGGGGTTAGGGCTGGAAAAAAAAAAATAGCTCAACATTTTTAAAGCCATAGATTGGCTTCCGGTTATAATATGACTAAGTCATGGAAAATAGTACAAAAGGAAAAAATTAAAACTGTGAGAGAACTATAAGCCCAAACCTCAGTATAATGTGGATGCTGGTATTAAATTGAGATGCAGACAAAACTGGCAGAGGATTTATGCTTTATAATAAATGCATACCCTGATTATCATCAAGAGTATATAAAGACTCTTATTTGGAAACATGGAGACAGGTTATAGACTTATGCTAGAAGTTCCCCTGGACCGAGTTAGGCAGAAATGAAGAACAAAGAGGGCTGGGAAGAATGAGTCAGACATTTGGGGATAGTTCAGGAAAGGGTTGTGGTGAGAAACCTTGCTTTATGTGTATCCCCACAGCTTCTGATCTTAATTGGCTGGAGAGAAGTAGAAGCTCAAAGAAATTTTTCATGTCTGTTACTCTGAGTCATAAGGAGAATTCTTACAAGCCTGGACACTGGATACTAACCTGCAGTTGCTGGTCCAGAGAGAACTACCTTACTAAAGAAGAGCTGTCACAAATACATAAAAATACATCTCAAGAACAAAAGAGGAAGGAATCTGAGAAGCAGAGCGCAAGAAACACTCACCAGAAAAGTGTTGCCATGGGACAAAAGAAATCTATGGCCAAGCATATAGCCTTAAATGAAAATATAATTGATAAGCAATTGCCTAAGTTAAACAAATGCATGAAGCAGAAATAAAAGTGCCTGGAGAGGGATGCCTGGGTCGCTCAGTCACTTTTAAGCGTCTGCCTTGGTCTCAGGTTGGGACTGAGTCCTGCATCAGGCTTCTTTCTTGGAGCAAAGCCTGCTTCTCCCTCTGCCTCTGCCTGCCATTCCCCCTGCTTGTGCTCTCCCTTGCTCTCTCTTTGAAAAATAAATAAAATCTTTAAAAAAAAAAAAGTTCTTGGAGAAAAGATGGTAAGACAATGGAATGAAATGAAACATATATATATATATGTATATATATATATATATATATATACATATATATATATGAAGGTTTATTCTGTGAAAAGAGATATTTCAGATCAATAGGAGAAATAATTTCATAATAGTTTTGGGATATCTTTGGGGCCATGTGGAAAACAAAATTGGAATCCTAGGTTACATCTTTATGTCAGAATTAATTTGATTAAAAAGAAAAAATGTTTAAAGCTTTTTAAGAAAGCATGAGGAAATGTTTTTTTAAGCTTCAAGTTGGGAAGGCCCTCCCAGAAATGTGACATAAAACTGAGGAATCATAAAAGAAAAAAAGACTCTGATATATTATTATCTGTATAAAAACAAAAAAAAGAAACTGCATGTCCAAAAAAAATATTAAAAAGTCAAAAGGAAAATAAATAGTGAAACAATTTAGTAACAAATGTATTTTCTTAATATTAAGGAGTCCCCAAAAGGGAAAATTGACAGTCTTTTATAAAATGGGCAAACAGATATAAAGACATGGCTTAAAGAAAAGAAATATAACTCCTAGGCATTTGTAAATGTGATTAGCCTTATGATAAGCAAAATGTAAATTAAAACTACAATGATGCCATTTTTTTAATGTATCTGTAAGAAATAAACAGGAACTCTTACATAGCTGTTGGGAATATATATTTTTGTAATTTTTAAGGAGAGTGTTTTGTCAAGTATACATAGGTATGCCCCTTAACCTACCAACTGTAATCCTAGTAATATATGTTACAGATGTGCTTATACATTACAGAATGGCATGTACAAGAACATGGTAGACTTAGACTGAACCATATCAATAATCATATTAAATTTAAATGGTAAATATCGTAATTAAATGGCAGTTTGCTTAGTGAAAAAATGTAAGATCTAATTATATGTTACCTGTAGTATACTTTGTATACAAAGAGACATGTAGCTTAAATGAAAAAGAGTGAGGAAATATATACTGTGCTAACTCTAATCAGAAGATAAAGCTTACATTAATATCAGGTGATGTAAAATTTGAAGAAAAGAATACTACCAGGGGTCAGAGAGGATCATTTCATAATGATAAAGGAGCGAATTTCTGAAGAATATAACAGTCATAATTGTTTCTTACTAATAACACAACTTCAAAATGTCAAAAACTAATACAGTTGCAATAGGACATGGACAGATCCACACATACCTTCTGATATTTTAACACTCCTCTTTCAGTAACTGGTAGTGCAAATAAACAGCAGATCAGTAAGAACAATTAAACAATACTATCACCAAATTGACCTAATTGACATTTGTAGAACAGTCTGCCCAGCAATAACAGAGTACACATTCTTTTCAAGTGTCCATACAGCATTTAGTAAGATAGATATAATCTGGGCCACAAAACAAATCTTAATAAATTTAAGGGTATGCAGGTTATACAAAGTATGTTATCTGATGACAGTTGAATTAAATAATGATAATAACACAATAACATAAAAAACCTGGGAAATCCCAACATATTTGAAAGCTATACAACTTATTTCTAAGTAACCTATAATTCAAGGAAGGAATCAAAGGGAAATTATTTTGAACCAGATGATATGGAAAATACTTAAGTGACTTCATAGTATTGAAGGATTATATTAGAAGAAAAGTATGAAACAGTTATTTCAGTTTCTATTGTAAGAAACTAGGAAAAGAAGGGCAAACAACGAGTAAGCAAAAGCAATGAAATAATCATCAAATCCTATCAGTTTCACCCACCAGATTTCCCTCAAATCCTCATAGCATTTGTTATAATATAATTATAATTAGTAGAGCCTAGCAGTTAAGAGTATAAACCCGGGTGACCAACTACCGGTTTGCCCAGAAGTTGGGGGTGGGGAGGAGGTACAGCTAGTTTCTCAAATCATTGCTTAAAACTTGGACAGTCCCAGGCAAATGGATTAATGGTCCATCCTTGGGGGTTCTGGAGTCCAAGCTTAGACTTGAATCCCTTCTTTTAACTTTGGACAAATGACTTATCTCATGTACCTTGATTTCCTCACCTGGAAATGTGTATTATAATAGTACCCATCTTAAAGAGTTTATGTGAGAATCAGATGAGTTAATGGCTATGTAAAGTACCTAAAGTATGTAAAACAATGAATTAAAATTAGCAGTGGTCCCCCCCCCCCCGCTTTTTTTTTTTTTTTTTTTTTTTTTTTTTACAAGCAGTGGCCTTCCATCTCACTCTTCCCTTATAGACTTACCCTTCATCAGGCTTTCCTTCAAATATAGCCAGTTATCTTTATATACAAATATAAACATATCAATTTCCTGCTTAAAATACTTCAGTGGCTCCTTAGTATCTTTAGGTCATAGTCCAAATTTCATAATAAATTTATAAAACCCAGTATTTATGCATTTTCCTAACTTTTCTTCCATACTCTGTTCAGTGGTCTTTCTCTTCTTCAAGACTGAAGGGTGAGGTTGCCACAACTAGATTTTTTTTTTTTTTCTTTTTGTCTTGTGTGTTGTCCTCACCCTGGCTCTTTTTCCTAAGGTTCTTTTTTTTGGTTTCCCTGAGCTCTCCCCCACCCAATCCCTATCAAAAATAAGGTAAGTTGGCCCACTATATACTCCCATAGCACTGTGTGTTATTTCTCACAGTAATTATGGTAATCTCACAGTGATTATGGCACAATACTAGGGTATGTTATATACTATGACATATATATTACTGTAGTACCTGTTATTCATCAACCTTCTTTGTTCTTATAATAGAGGAAATATAGACATAAGGTACAGTAAATTTTCCCAAATTTAACATATTCCTTCTGGCAATATTGCCCTTCTTCCTCCTAATTATAATTTATTGTAAAATTTATTATAATTCCTGGAGAATTATAATTGTTTTTTTAAAAACAATTCATCTGAGCACCTAATATTTGAATATTTCTTTGACATCCTCTGCCTTTCCTTTCTACTTTCCTTGAGTTGGTCATTTATCAGTCACATTAGTAATGTGACTGCTTTTTATCATAGCACTGAGCACAAGGCATTGAAGTTCTTTATTTTCCATTCTAGACTATAACAATGTCAAGTCTTATTTAGGATCTGTTATGGTCACAGCACTATACTAAGTCCTGGGATACACTCATGAGCAAAACTGACATGGCCCCTGTTTTCTTTTTTTTTTCTTTTTTTTTTTTTTAAAGATTTTATTTATTTATTTGACAGAGAGAAATCACAAGTAGGCAGAGAGGCAGGCAGAGAAAGAGAGGAGGAAGCAGACTCCCTGCTGAGCAGAAAGCCCGATGCGGGGCTCGAACCCAGGACCTGGGATCATGACCTGAGCCGAAGGCAGCGGCTTAACCCACTGAGCCACCCAGGCGCCCCTGGCCCCTGTTTTCTTGATGCTTTAAGTGTAAAGGAAGAAATAAGGATTATTGATATTAAATTATTAAGTCTAACATTGCAAATTTGATGGTGTTATGAAAGAAATATTTAATGCTCTGAAAGCATAAGGATTCAGTCTTGGCAAAGTGACTCTTAGGCTTAAAATTGAAGATTAAGGAGGAGTTAATTACATTAGAAAAGAAGCACATTTCAGGCAGAGAAAACTGCAAAAGAAAACGTCCTTGTGTGGACACCTAAGTGGCTCATTCGGTTAAGCTTTGGCTCAACTCATGATCCTAGCATCCTGGGATGGAGTCCCACCTTGAGGTCCTTGCTCATCAGGGAGCGTACTTCTCCCACTGCTTGTGTGCACTTGCCCGCTCTCTCTCTCTCTCTCTCTCTCACAAAATCTTTAAAAAGAAAAAAATGAAAAGGTCCTTGTGTAATTGTATCTAATAAAAGTCACTGAAAGAAGGCTAGTGTGGCGGGAGTAGTATTGTAAGGTTGCTTTGGCTGCAGTAGGAGCTACAGGGAAGTGGTTGGAGACATGTAACATACAGAACATACTGGTGATTATGGTGGTCCGGGTGAGAGAGATGTTGGTAGTGTGGAGTAAGGTGGTGATGTTACAGACTGAGGTGGATTTGAGAGATTTTTATAAAGAAATACTGGTAGGACATAGTGACAAATTAGATCTTGGTAGCTATGGGATTGGAAGTTTGAGAGTTGTAGAAAGGATTATCTGTAAATTTTTGGTATTCATAACTAAATGGATTATGTCCCTTTCAGTGCCATTTTCAGCACATGACATGCTTTAAGTAAATATTTGTTGAAAATGAGCATTGTTTTAGTTGTAAAAATTATATTCAACTATTCAACTGCAGTATAAATTATGAGTAGGAAATGCATTGTTCTGTGGAATTAAATGTAATAATTTGTTCTTTAACACTGAAAGGTGAACATACACCAAATGGGACCTAGATTATAAGGAATTTATCTTCGTACCATCATTAAAACAAAATTTGTGCGTGACAAGCTAGTATAGCTGCAGTCATTTTGTAAGATGAAATGAAATTTTGTAATGAAACATTTCTAAATTGTATGGGACACTTGATACTTTCTTGTTATTAAAGTGGGCCCCAAAGTTGGTTGTTTTTTTGTTTGTTTGGTTGATTGGTTGGTTGGTTGGTTGGAGTTTTTTGCAACACATTTTAACTTGGTTATAAGCAATTCAAGCTTTTTATTGGTGATTGAAAAAATCAGGATGGGAATATTGAAATGTGGTTTCCTAAAATTCCTACTGTCCTTAATTATGCTGAATTACTAATACACACATGCATACACACATATACTCCCTCACTCACACACTTTATTGTGGAAAACGTTGTTACTAAAAATGTGAACTATTTAGGACTAGTATTCTTAAAGTAAGAAACTGAAACTTGTACAATATTTGTATCTAAAACTTTATTTATTCTTAACACATATTTCTAACCTGTATTACTAATGTCTGAATGAGAAATTAAATGTCATAGCCAGTAACATTCAAAATGGTCATGTGGGTGTGTTTTACAGATGTGTTCTCCTCCCTCTTTTGGGAATGAAGCCTCCCCAGCAAAGCCTCTATCTACTTGTTGATTCTGTTGATGAAGGTTGTAATATCACCGAAGGTGAACAAACGTCTACCAGCTTATCTGGAACTGTTGCAGAGCTTCTGGCTGGTCACCATGAGTTCTTTCCACCATGGCTATTGCTTCTGTGTTCTGCCCGAAAACAGAGTAAGGCTGTTACTAAAATGTTTACCGGTAAGTGCAATTACTGCCATGTATGTATATCGATGTGTTATTGATATATTTCTAAACTGTCTTGTCTTTTCAACTGTCGGCATTTTTGTGCAAATGCCATACTGGTTTAATATTTTTTATTTTTTGTACACTTACTTCCCAGACCTTATTGTAACCAATATTATTATTCTGAATTATATACTTTTATTCCTCTGGACTGACTTTAATACCATACTTTTTAAAAATTCTAACTATTAATGATATAAACAAAAAATTAAATTTAGTTAAAACTTGTAAGAGAAGTTTGAAATACAAAATATGCTTTCTTTCCATCCATGAGCATAGCATATTTTTTCATTTACTCATTTTTTTCCTAGACTTTTATCAGCTTCCCTTGCCAATGTCCTCCATATTTCTTTCTACTTTTTACTGTTGTTTTAAGTTGTGATATATGGGTTTTGAATTGAAATGAGTGCATTCAGAATTAAAATTGGTAAGTGTATCACCTTAGGGAAAGAACATTAATATTTTTACTGGATCTAAATAAGTTTCACCCACTCATATCTGAGGATTTAACATTGTTGGGAAGAGATTTTTCTCTTTCCTGATGTATTCAGTACACTAACCAGTAGCATTTTTAGTGATGGCTTCAGATTAGAGTCAATTTAATGAAAATTACTTTGGCCCTTAAGCAGAATCTTGACTGCCTATGAGGATAATATTGTGGGCTAATGGCAATTGATACATGTTATGGGACTAAAGGAAATAGCCCATTTGAAACTGTTTTGTGCACAAATTAATCCTCAAGTATTTTTGGAGATCTTCATACATAATTATTTATATCTGGTTATAAAATAATACATGCTCCATATAGAAAATGCTTTAAATGACAGGATACTCAAATATTAACATCTTTCAGGGATAAAGTATTAAATAACCACTCTTTAACATTATGTGTTAAATACTGTGTATGTTATCCTACCTAGTTGAGATCATACTTATATCAATTTGATTTCCTGCTTTTTAATAAAGTTTAACATTTATAAGCCTTTTAGTATCACTATATTGTTTTTTTTAATAACTATTTTAGGGGCGCCTGGGTGGCTAAGTTGGTTTAAGCGACTGCCTTCGGCTCAGGTCATGATCCTGGAGTCCCGGGATCGAGTCCCACATTGGCCTCCCTGCTCGGCAGGGAGTCTGTTTCTCCCGCTGACCTCTCTCCTCTCATGCTTTCTCTCTCAAATAATAAATAAAATCTTAAAAAAAAAAACAAAAAACTATGTTAATGGCTACATAATTTACTAGTGTATCAACATGCCAGAATTTATTTGACTTTTTTATTGTTTTACTTTTAGGTTTAATTTTCCTAGCCCCTACCCTCAAAGATTCTTCAGGATAATAAATAATTTCAATGAGCAACAGGTTACAAATCCTGGCACACATCCTGTCATTCTGTCGTTCTACTGTCAGTAGCCCTAAGAAGTTTCATACCCTGGGAAATATTTTCAGTAAGAATACAAAAGTGGTTCAACAGATTATGGTCCAACATTTCAGTAAATCCTGTTTTTATTCCCCTAAAAATGATGAGAATTTTCAGCCTTATAAAAATGTGTTAAAGTGCTTTGTATAGCAATGTATTAAATTGTGCTTATTCATAAGAGAACTGCATATATAATGATTAGGAGTTGCAATTTTAAAAAAAGTATTTTTAGTAAAGTTAACTTAAAAATCAAATTATTAACAGGTATTCTCAGTTCTGTTTTAATGAACAGGTAACTATCATTAATGATAAACAATAATTTATTCAATCTAAGTACATATTACTAAACACTTAGATTTGGAAGAGCTTTATTTCTTAAACTGTAAGCATTTTGTGTGTATTCTTTATGAAAGTGTATTTATAATAGTAATTCAGAGGCAGTGACAGGTAATACTCTTAATTGGATATAAATATTCAGTCCCATCATTAAGGCTAGTGTACATTTAGGTATATGGATGGAAATATATAAATTTTTACTGTGAAAAAGATCAGCCTTAAAAATAAGCAAGTGTTATTATTATCTCTGGCAACCTTTTTTCCTTAGTCGTTTGGAAGTTCAGAAAATCTTACTAAGGTATTTTCATGGATATGTATGTAAGACTTTCTAATGTTGAGTTTAGTATCTCTTGTCATTAAAATTGAGAGGAGCCCTGAACTACTAATAGAATAAGAAATAGTTCCTTTTGTAGATCAGAAAATGAAATACTTTATCTTCCATTAGTGGTTTTTATGGAAGGAAGAGAGAACTGATTTATATACTCATAGATATTGTGACACCTGGGTGGCTCATTTGGTTAAGCAGCCGTCTCTTAGTTTCAGCTCAGGTCATGATCTCATGGGTCATGGGATCAAAGCTCCCTGGCAGGTTCTGTGTTCAATGAGCAGTCTGCTTGAAGATTCTTTTCCCTGTGCCTTTCCCCCACCCACACATGCTCTCTCTCTCAAATAAATAAAGCTTAAAAAAAAATATATATGTGTGTGTGTGTGTGTGTGTGTGTATACACACACGCACACTCATAGGTATTAATTTATTAGTATTGATTTATCATTGATTTCTTTGCTTATTAGTTTATTATATATTGAAGACATCCTCTTCAAATATATGGCAGCTTCTGTAATCATTTTCAATTGATGACATCTACTTTTGTCTCTTTAGGTTTTCGAAAAATAAGCTTAGATGACCTTCGGAAGGCATACATTGTTAAGGATGTTCAGCAGTACATCCTTCATCGTTTAGATCAAGAAGAAGCTTTGCGACAACACCTCACAAAAGAAACTGCAGAGATGTTAAATCAACTGCACATTAAAAGCAGCGGATGCTTTCTTTATCTAGAGCGAGTTCTAGATGGAGTTGTAGAAAATTTTATTATGTTAAGAGAGATTCGTGACATCCCAGGAACTCTAAATGGTCTCTATCTCTGGCTGTGTCAGAGACTTTTTGTAAGGAAACAGTTTGCAAAAGTTCAGCCCATTTTGAATGTGATTCTTGCAGCCTGCCGGCCTTTGACCATAACGGAATTATATCATGCGGTATGGACTAAAAATATGTCATTAACCTTGGAAGACTTTCAACGTAAGTTAGATGTCCTCTCCAAACTTCTCGTTGATGGACTAGGAAATACTAAAATACTGTTCCATTATAGTTTTGCAGAGTGGCTTCTGGATGTGAAACACTGCACTCAGAAGTATTTATGTAATGCAGCAGAAGGACACAGAATGTTGGCTATGAGTTATACCTGTCAAGCCAAGAATTTAACACCATTGGAAGCACAAGAATTTGCATTGCATTTAATTAATTCAAACTTACAATTAGAGACAGCTGAGTTAGCTCTCTGGATGATATGGAATGGTACACCTGTCAGAGATTCCCTGTCTACTTTAATACCCAAGGAACAAGAAGTGCTACAGCTGTTGGTTAAAGCTGGTGCTCACGTTAACAGTGAAGATGATCGCACATCGTGCATAGTCCGACAAGCCTTGGAAAGAGAGGATTCCATTCGGACATTATTAGATAATGGAGCATCAGTAAATCAGTGTGACTCAAATGGGAGAACATTATTGGCTAATGCTGCATACAGTGGCAATCTTGATGTAGTGAATTTACTTGTCTCCAGGGGAGCAGATTTAGAGATTGAAGATGCCCATGGACATACACCACTTACCCTAGCTGCTAGACAAGGACATACCAAGGTGGTTAATTGTTTGATTGGGTGTGGTGCAAATATTAATCATACTGATCAAGATGGTTGGACAGCATTAAGATCTGCTGCTTGGGGTGGCCATACCGAGGTAGTTTCTGCACTACTTTATGCGGGTGTAAAAGTGGATTGTGCGGATGCTGATAGCCGAACAGCTTTGAGAGCAGCAGCTTGGGGAGGACATGAGGATATTGTACTGAATTTGCTACAACATGGTGCTGAAGTCAACAAAGCTGATAATGAAGGTAGAACTGCACTGATAGCAGCAGCATACATGGGCCATAGAGAAATTGTGGAACACCTCCTGGACCACGGAGCAGAAGTGAATCACGAGGATGTTGATGGCAGGACTGCACTCTCTGTAGCTGCACTTTGTGTGCCTGCAAGTAAAGGACATGCATCAGTTGTTAGTCTTTTAATTGATCGAGGTGCTGAAGTAGATCATTGTGATAAAGATGGCATGACTCCACTGCTGGTCGCTGCCTATGAAGGACATGTCGATGTGGTTGACTTGCTTCTAGAAGGGGGAGCAGATGTAGACCACACAGATAACAATGGTCGTACACCCCTCTTAGCGGCAGCTTCTATGGGCCATGCCTCCGTTGTAAACACGCTTTTGTTTTGGGGTGCGGCTGTGGATAGCATTGATAGTGAAGGTAGAACAGTCCTCAGCATAGCTTCAGCCCAAGGAAATGTTGAGGTAGTACGAACTCTACTGGACAGAGGGTTAGATGAAAATCACAGAGATGATGCCGGATGGACACCTTTGCATATGGCAGCTTTTGAAGGTCACAGGTTAATATGTGAAGCACTTATTGAACAAGGTGCTAGAACAAATGAGATCGATAACGATGGACGAATACCTTTCATATTAGCTTCGCAAGAGGGTCATTATGATTGTGTTCAAATACTATTGGAAAATAAATCCAACATTGATCAGAGAGGTTATGATGGAAGAAATGCACTGCGGGTTGCTGCATTAGAAGGGCATAGAGACATTGTTGAATTGCTTTTTAGCCATGGAGCTGATGTTAATTACAAAGATGCTGATGGGAGGCCTACGCTTTATATTTTGGCCTTAGAAAACCAACTTACAATGGCTGAGTATTTTCTAGAAAATGGTGCAAATGTAGAAGCAAGTGATGCTGAAGGAAGGACAGCACTTCATGTTTCCTGCTGGCAAGGCCATTTGGAAATGGTACAGGTACTGATAACCTACCATGCTGACGTCAATGCCGCAGATAACGAAAAGCGATCTGCTTTGCAGTCTGCAGCGTGGCAGGGCCACGTAAAAGTGGTTCAGCTTCTGATCGAGCGTGGTGCCATAGTTGATCATACATGTAATCAGGGTGCAACTGCTCTCTGTATTGCAGCCCAGGAAGGGCACATTGATGTTGTGCAGGTTTTACTAGAGCACGGTGCTGATCCAAACCATGCTGATCAATTTGGACGCACTGCTATGCGTGTTGCTGCCAAAAATGGACATTCTCAAATAATTAAATTATTAGAAAAATATGGTGCATCTAGTTTGAACGGCTGTTCCCCATCTCCTGTGCATACAATGGAGCAAAAACCTCTGCAGTCGGTGTCTTCAAAAATGCAGTCATTAACAATTAAATCAAATAGCTCTGGAAGTACTGGTGGAGGAGACATGCAGCCTTCGTTGCGTGGTTTACCTAATGGGCCAGCTCATGCATTCAGTTCTCCTTCAGAATCTCCAGATTCTACAGTCGATCGTCAGAAGTCGTCGTTGTCAAACAATTCCCTGAAAAGCTCAAAAAATTCATCTTTGAGAACTACTTCATCTACAGCAACGGCTCAAACAGTGCCAATTGATAGCTTTCATAACCTGTCCTTTACAGAACAAATTCAGCAGCATTCGTTGCCACGCAGTAGAAGTCGACAGTCAGTTGTTTCCCCGTCTTCCACAACACAGTCCTTGGGACAGAGCCATAATTCACCAAGTAGTGAATTTGAGTGGAGTCATGTAAAGCCCAGTTTGAAGTCAACTAAAACAAACAAAGGGGGGAAATCAGAAAATTCCAGCAAATCTGGGGCAGCTGGGAAAAAAGCTAAACAAAATAATTCTTCACAGCCAAAGGTTTTAGAATATGAGATGACTCAGTTCGATAAAAGAGGGCCTACCACCAAATCAGGGACGAATGTGCCACCTAAGCAAATGCCCGCAGAATCGCAGTGCAAAATTATGGTACCTTCGACTCAGCAAGAAATTGGTCGATCTCAACAGCAATTTCTTATTCATCAACAAAGTGGGGAGCAGAAGAAGAGAAATGGGATAATGACCAATCCAAATTACCATCTTCAGAGCAACCAGGTTTTTCTTGGTAGGGTGTCAGTCCCACGGACAATACAAGACAGGGGGCATCAGGAAGTGTTAGAAGGGTATCCTTCCTCTGAGACGGAATTAAGCCTTAAACAAGCCCTGAAGCTTCAGATTGAGGGTTCTGACCCTAGCTTCAACTATAAAAAGGAAACGCCATTATAAAAGGTAAACTTTCATCAACATAGAGAATAAAATATCAAAAGTATGGTTCCCTCTACTAAGGATACTCTTTTCCCTAATAGTCACATGGCCAATTCCCTCGCCTAATCTATTCAGATGCCATCCTCTCTCTCAACAAGCCCTTCCCTTAGCATCCTTGTGAATTCGGATTGTCCTGCCACCAGCACTCTTTTTTCCTTTCCTGCTTTTTGTTATCCAAAGAACTTATTATTTAGTATACTTTATATATTTTATTTATTATTATGTTTATTATTTGTCTCTTCCCAACTAAAATGTAAACTCTGTGAAAGTAGGGATTTTTATCTATTTTGTTCTCTGACGTATTCCGTGTATTTGGAATACTGTTTGGACCTGTAGTCGTTTCTCCGTGAAAATGTATTGAGTATGTGAATGGATGAATGAATGAGAGGATGAATAGATGAATGAATGAATAATACTACTTAATGGATCTCAGATTAAGAATTTCCTCCAATACCGTCATTTCCCCACTTCAAAGTTCTTTGACGGTAATGGAAGGAGGGGAGAGGACCATTTCGGTAAACCTCACATTTTGGTTTGAATAAAATAGTGTGTGTAGTGCTTAGTAGATAGGTAGTGTTAATTTCTTTCCTTTTCACCCTGGAGGAAGTCAAAGATTTAATCAGCAAAAGGTAATTTTTGTTATGACAGATCTCTTAAAAACCTTCCAAGTTAAAAAAAAAAAAAAAAAAAAAACAACTTCCAAGTAAAATTTGCACACACACAAAGAATATGTGACGAAAGATGATAAATTGGATGTGTTAGCAAGAGGATATTTAGAACTTAGTATATTCAGACATAAGAATTTTATGTGTAAACCTCAAAATAAATCCTATTTATTAAAAACTTTCTTCTTTCCACCACAATGGATGTTTCACTAATTATATAGGGGAAGTTAATGGGAAAATATATACCTAATTTTATATAATAGATACTTTTTCAGAAGCACAGTTCTCTCATTAGAGATAAATCCAAAGGTTTCATTAGGAATCTTTGCTAATTTGTACTACAAGTATATTTATCCCACTTTGCTTAATCATTTTTCATCTTCTAACAAAGTTGTACTCTTTAGTAAACTGAAATTTCCTCCTTTTTCTTTTTTTGTCTTTGGAGCTATATTTTGGGGTATTTCAGGTGAAGCATTATTACAAATTATAAACTTGTTATGCTTTCTAATAGTAAAGCCCTTCGATATGAATTGATGGATGACTGGTCAGATATCATTTAAAAATAATTTGTGTAAAGTAGTTCATTCTGCAATGTGATTTATTTTTAAAATATTCAACTCCGATGGTACAGCCCTCTAACTCTCATGATATCTTTTGTAAAAGCAAAGTATACATATATGTTAAACAGTAAAACACATGAATTAGGGTAAACATTTTGTGGATTCTTTAAAAGTGATTTATAAGTTGAATAATGAATCTCTAATACGTGTGTCCACTTTATGCTTTACATAGTAAATGTATGTATGTGTGTGTGTATATATATATATCTATATATATATAATTATATGGGGTCTTAAAGCTATATGTAGTTATAAGTATTATGTAGAAATTAATTTTTTCTTTAACTTTTGCATTAGTTTCCTATTCTGTGAAACAGAAGACATTGTGATTGGAGTGGTTCTTCAGCTACTGGATGAAATCATAAAATGCCTGTTGATTTGCTGAAAAAAAATGAAGAATGTGATATCTGAAGTACAGTTACCTTAATTACTGTAATGTGCCTAAATAGTAAGGCTGCCTTCTCAATGTAACCCTCTGTGCTTAAAAAAATTTCATTTTGTGTGCTTTGTATTCACTACACAAGAATAAGCACTTTTGTTTTTAAATGCAGATATATACTGCAGTTCCCTGGTAAAAGCTAAAAAATTTTTAAGTTAAGATTTGATAAATGTGCATGTGCCATGATCAAATATGTACGAAAAGGCAGTGTTCTTTGTATTTATTTTTTTTTCTTTTTTGTGGCGAATGAAATGTAAGCATATTGTTTCAGTCACATTTGCATTGTTGTAGTGTATGGCTTGTTTCTTGTATCTTTAAAAATGTTGCTCAATAAAATAAATCATGCAACTATTTTATGTTCAGTACACCTTCAGCACTGGTTGAAAAATGTGTTTCTATTTAATGCCACATTGAAGTGAAAATGATTTGTTGACAGATCTTTTAAAAATAATTCTAGTGTTTTAGGGAACTGCTCTGAGTAGTTTAAATTTGGATTTCCCAGTAGAATCCTCCTAATCTCTGGCTAAAGATGAAAAAAAAGTAAAAGAGAAAGAGAGGATAAAGCAGACTATAATCAGAACAAAGTTCTGTTTCATTCACTGGGATGCAATTTCACGTTCCACTCACTTGTCATTCCACCTCCAAGAAGACAGACTATCATTCCTGAGGCATGAAAATTCTCAGGGACAAAGCCATGCCTCAGGGCGTGTGTAAGTAGAAGGAGATGCAGCTGTCTGAGGGTAGATTTTTGATCCCTGAACAATTCACTGACTACACTTAATCTCTTCTGTCCAGTTGAATACAATTTGCCAGTGTAGATTTTCATGCTGGCTTCTCTCTCAGTTGGTTCTATCTTGTAAATCACTGCATGACCAAAATAGCCCCCTCTCAAATCAGCTGAGTCAGTTTTAGTGGTAGTTGGATGAATAGTTTTGATGAATGTAATATGTGCGGTCCTTCAAAGATGACACCACTAACCTGTCAATCATAGCACATGTGTATTTTTTTATTGATACTTGGTAAACGACAGTGATGGATTTGCACTTTTCTGTCCACATACTCTTTCCTGTTTTCTTCTTTGGCCAGTTGCTCACAGGATAACTGGATGGCAGGGTTAAAGATGAAGTCTCTGACTAGGAAAAAAAAAGGTGACTGGTTCAAATGAGCAGGGGACCCACAGCCTTGGCCACCTGGATGGACTCTAAACCAGTGAGGCTGGCTTAGCTGGGTTGTGTTTATGTCTGGAAAGGTTAGAGTTGTTGAGGAGCCATGGTTGTAGGTTCGATCTTTGAATAAGCCCCGTGAATTTTAGAAAACCCAGAAATTCTATTTTTCCCATGTGCTGTTGATAAGAAAGAGGAATGAGGAAAGAGAATTTGGAGATTCAGCACAAAAACACTGCTACTACTGGAGAAGAATGTTGAGTAAAAGAGGTCAGTAATGCCATCTTCATATATGCATTGTTCACAGAAATAGAAACGTGTAATTGGTTGCGATAAGTGTTTCACTTGAATCTTCATGTAAGGGTTTTGTTTTTTATTTTTTTAAAGTCAGCGAAACGCATTTTGTTTGTCATTGGTAAGTCATAATCAGGAATAGGAGAGAAGTTCATTCGCTATTAAGGTGACATGGCAATATTGATAACTCGAATGTGAATGTTTCAAGTATTGAATTTTTGTCCCTATGGGACATTTATTAAATACACTTAATAGGACTCTTGCAAAGTAGCCTTAAAAGTGTTAATGATTCTATTGATAAATATGAATACATACTATTATTAGAACCAATCTTACTCATTTCTCAAATATAGTACATTTACATTACTGTAGAAGATGAAGCTCTAATTTCTTATTAGGTGTATTTTTCTTTAGAAAGAGAACCCTGAAAGCTGCCAGTTTTTCTATTAACCTTGAATTATTGGAATTGTATTTATTTAATTTTATTGTTTTTTTACAAAAATGCACCTTGTGGCCAAAGGGCAACAATATGACTCATTACATAAGGGATTTATGTTTTTCAAAGAGCTGAATGTTTTCATACCCATATTATGTACACTTGAAACAGTTGGTAGGAAGAAAATCTGTTGGGAAAATACGATTTTCAAAAGTAAGTATTCCTTTGGATGTTTTTGTATTAATTGTGTTTTGGAATAGGACAGAACTGGCTTTTAGTTAGGATGATAAGGATGATAAGGGTGCTGAAGATGCCCCACTTTGCCTATTTGTTTCTGTGGGGGATTTAAAAGTATGACTGAAAACGGCATTTGCTTCATGAAGAAAAGTAAAAAACAGTCCCCTCAATTAAAAATGCCTAAATAGCTATTTTAAAAATCAAGATGTTTAACTTTTGTAAATCACCTGATGTCACTAACACACCTATGATGCCATGTGCTTGTAACTTGTTTTACATTCCATCTGCGCCCATTCCCTAAGTCATGAGTTGATGATAAGGGAAGTGATTAAAAAAATATATAGTAATGAAAAATTAAAATCTGTACGTAGGAAAGGTTTTGGAAGGAAAATTGTCTGGAACTCCTGTGTACTGCAAAATACAGCCAGTATCTTTTGTCTCTCTTCTTTATCCCCCACCCCTACTGGAATCCTTACCAAAAATAATTCACTATTTTAAAAACAGGAGTAAATAATTTTCTCAATATTGTTGGCTATGCAAATGTTTGTTTTGCTTAATGTTCTCCATTTACACTTCTCAGCAAATGTAGTTGCAGACAAATGCTTTCTTTTTTATTTTTTCCTTGGTTTGGGGTATGTAAATAGCCTAAAGTGTACATTGAATTTCACATTGTAAAAGTTTTATTTTATTCCTTGTATTATATTAAGCAAAAATCCCTATGTATATGAAAGTGCATAATAAATATATTTGCTCTACAGAGGATATCTTGTTTTAATTTTATCCTTGAACCAACAGAACATGCATGACATGATTACAGTGAAAACAACTGTAGGTTTTAAGTTGTTAATTTATTTTAAATAAATATGGAGAAAATGAATTTGTAAACATTTTACCAAAAAATATGAGATATAAAAACTTCACAAAGGAAGATAGAAAAACAAAAAGATCTAGCTTTATGTCTTCTAAAAGCTTCGGTGAGGACTTAGTGTTCTTTTTCTCTCTTCCCTGGTTGATAACCATAGAACTACCATAGCTCACCGTGTCAGGCTTCATGACTCGGAAATTGCAGTGAGCCAGTCAGTTGTGTGCATGCAAGCTCCTTGGTCGATAGAATATTATGGCCATCTCACATTTGATAGTGTGGGATTTATTGCAGGTATGATCATTGATTTGTGTGTATTCTTCACTTGGTAAAGTTGAGTCACTTCGCGATCCACTTCTCCCACCAGAACACACCTTATATATGTCTGTGCATGTGTGTGAAAATAGACAATGTATTACTCCAGGGAGGGGTTTCTAAAAAGGCCAGCAAGGTATTCTGTTAGAGTATTTTATGATAATTACAGAGTTCTGTAGTAATTACCATATATCATTTATAAATGTGTTGGATTAATAAAAAATCTGACTCAAAACTTTTTAACAATGTTTAAGCACAAAGGGGTGGTATCCTTAGAAGAATTTCGAAACAGACTGGTTGACTAAAACATAAGGAGTTCACTAGTTGGTGGTCCAAAGAAATGCACAGTGAGAACTTGGCAATGACTAAGGTTTTCAATCCCTTGCCCTAGTAGTTGGAAGGATTCCAACTAATAGTAGTGATACATACTCTAGGTTTGGGGGAAATTTTCACTCATTAAGCAAATACATGCACTAATCTTTCAAGATAGGACTTCTGCCGGCTTATCTTGCTAATAGAGTAAAATTAAAAAATTATTAAAATTATCCAGTATTAAAATGGAATCATTTGAAATTCACTGCATATTTAGATTATTCTTAAAGGTACACAATCATTACCCACACTGACAAAATTTAAATTACAAGAAACATATTCGTAGAAGAATATACTTCTAATATTTAGAAGAAGTTTTAGAGTTTTTACCTATTTCTGTTCTACATGTCTAAAAGTGAGGTAACAATAGGTCCCCAAAGAATTACTGTACATATTTAATGTGTGTTACTTCCATTTTGTTTGTAAAGTTATGCTAAACTAAAACATATACAGGAAAATACACAAATCTTAAGGCGCTGTCCTAATTTTTTTTTTTTTTACAAATTGAACGTACCTACTTAACCATCCCCCTGATCAAGATGTAGGTCACAACCATGTATCTAAGGATAAACCTGTGTTTGAAACTAATGATTATTGTGAAGGTAGAGGTTAGAAGAAATCATGTGATTTTATGAGATTTGAGGTGATTTAATAACTCCCATTAGTAGGTAGGTAAAGACATAACAAACATAAACGCTGTATACATGCAAAAAAAGAAATGCTATAATTTTGATTAATTCCCGTAGGGAAAGGCAAGTTACGCATTTCCAAATAAATACCTGCTAAAAAACTGCATGCATGTTTTAAAAACACTAAGTTCAGTATATCCAAACCTAAAGCCGTCAACTTTCTCACTAAATATCAGTCCTCCTAACTCTTTTGTGAATAGTTTTCCATTCTATTTTAAAGAAACTGAAATCGGATATTGTAGACGATGTTCTGTGGGTGTGGCATATGCACAGAAGAGGACCAGGAAGTCCCGGCAGGGAGCCCTTCTTGGGAGAAAAGGCTTTGGTCCTTCCTCAAGAAATTAACCAAGGGATGATGCACTTCTATATATTTTAAGTTAGAAATACAATGTGACTAAAATTTTAAATAACTCACTAGTTTGATTAGAAAACCAAATGTCCATCCTAGCTGAATCTCTAAGAGGGCTTTTACTTTACATACACATCGCTCTCCCTCTCCCAGGCATGTAGGTTTTAAACTCCAAAGTAACATTAATGCACTTTGTTTCCAATATGTGTTGTTAGGTCTAAAATAGACTTTCATGTTATATTCTAGGTTTCCTAAATGCTGCACGTGTTCTTCTCTCTTGGCCAATTAAGGTGTATCATCATATTAAAAGCTCAGAGAGGTCTTTTAGGAAAAGATAAGTTCATTTAACTTTGTATATACTCGTGTGTTTTGTTTTGGTTTTGGCTTTGGTTTTTGGTTTTTTGATGATAGAGTGCCCTGCCCCGTAGTTTTTGAAAGAGCACTTGTTAAAAACATGGGTGAGAAATATATTGCAGTGTCATCTTGCCTCTCTTGGCTGCTCATGAGGAAATAGCCGCGTGGACTCTCCCCCTACCAGGTTTCCTATTCCCTCCTCCATGCCTGTTGTGGCCATTCTTGTATGGGCCTCACCTGGTCTCCCAGAACCCCTTCTTTACCAGGATGCCACCCTCTGTGCTGGGCCTTCTGCAACCCTACAAATTGAAAGCAGATGCATGTCTGAAAGCATGGCTCTTTTCTTGCCACAGACTCCAGCCAGCCTTGAGTCTGTCTGTCTCTGCAGTCTGTCCTTCAGGTAGCCACCAGTTACCTTTTTAGAACATCACTCTGTTCATGGGTTACCTGCCCAGAAACCTTCGATATCTCTTAGTGTGTCTTACAGAATGGCACAGTTCATGACTGTCACAAAAAGCCCTCACAGACTGTGTCTTTCACCCCTCCGTCCCGCTGCTGCTTCCCTGTCCTCTCCTGCTCCTCTCTCATGGGCCATGCACCAAACCCTCCGCTCCCCAACCCCCACAACCGTATTTGTTATTGCTAGAACACTCCATGCTCCTCTCGAGCTATATTTCTCTGCTTACATTGATCTTTGTCTCCATCTCCCAGCCGGAGAGAAGTGTTTTTTAATTACTGTTGTATTTTATACTTGCCTTTTATGGTTGTTCTTCAGCATTATGCTAAACATATCATCTCCTTTTCTCCCACTGTAATCTTCTTTTCAACAGGATTTGCGTCTTACTCAGCTTTGTATCTTTTGGATTGTCTCGTACATAGTAAGAGTTCAGTTACTATTCTTTTTGTGGCACTTTCTTTTCATTCAGAAACAGCTGTGGGAAAAATATTTAAATTATACTATTTTGGTCCACTTGTTAAAACATACCGAGCTTACCCAAGCTCCAAAAGTGATCAAACTCAGAAAGAAATAGTACATATTTTCTTATTACTGCTTCCCCATCTGTTCTATTCACTTGGTTTGTATTGAATATAGCAGAAAAGCCAATTATCATTTATTAGAACATATGCGGATGACTGATTGCTTTTTAGCTGATAACCTGAACTGACCTCTTTGTAACCAGAGACAATTAAGTTGAATTCAGTTTATTCTTTTAAGAAGAACTTAGTAACTGCCACTAAAATTCAGAAAACTTACCCATTTGTCCTTTAATTATGCAGCAAGCAGGGAAATACCAGTGGTTTTCAGGGATGCAAGGGTAAGTGTAGGCTGCCAGCCGTGCTCCGCATCACAGACACATCGCTCCCCGACCCTTTCCCTAAGAAGCCACCATAACTTTTTCTGGTGGTGATAATAATAGGCATTTGATTTGAAACCCGGTAATAACTCATTTGATGTAGATCTTAATAGAAGCTGCAACAAAAACTGTTGGATGTGGGGAAAAACAGCCCATTAAAAATGAGATTAAACCAGTAAAATAAAATTTAAAAAACGAAGACAAAAGAAAATATGATCTTAAAAAAGAGGCTCTAAAAGAGAAAGCAAGATGAGATTGTCTAACTAATTAATGAAAACAATGATTTTGCCTTATTTTAAAGTTCTAAATTCTATTTCATTTGATTTGTGCAGAGGCTTTCATTAAACTAAGTTAAATTTTATTCAGACTTATTTTATTAGTTGCGATTGCTACATTTATTACTTGTTCTCTTTAATAGTAATCATATTTCCTTTCTAGTTAAATTCTTACTTAATAATGACTTTCAGTATCCATTCAACATTGAAAATTTGTCATATTGATACAAAAATTTAAGACTTAAATACAAAGAGATCTTTATCTCCTCATCCCTTTGGGTTCTAATGCTTTTCATCTCCGTTTTGGACAGTTGTTTGTGACCAATAATGCAGACATTTCAGGGCCAGCAACTTCCTATTGGAAGTAAGATTTATTTATTTAGTCAGCAAATATTTATTGAATACTTAAGCAGTTACCAATAAAAATGGTAATCAAGAAAAACAAGGTTTGTGCCCACAAAGCATTTACATTTTAACAGTCTCTTTTTAAAGAGAGAGTAAAAATGATAGAACTTAGAATAAGATTATAAACCCCATGAGAAAGATTCATTTTCTATTTTACTCACTGCCATCTTCCTAGCACTTCTTGCTATAAAGGAGGTACTCAGTAAATATTAGTTAAATGAATGAATGAATGCTTTGAAATAGCTTTGTCCCAGAGAAAAGATCTACAGGATCTAGAAATGCAGAGTGGTTTTTTTTAATTTATGTGTCTAATATTGTCTTATTTCTAATGCCCAAACTGTAGTGAAGGCTAATCGTGTTCTGTGAAAACACAATCCACAACACATATGAAACACATTAGGACCTGCAGAGTGTTAGATCAAGGCTGAGTACTTTAGAGGTCTTTGGTTGAAGGTGACGAAAACCAACTCAAGCCAAAGGAAATGTATTTGGGGAATATCAGAAACTCACAAAATTCATGAGAAATGTGAAAAACTGGCCTGGACACAGGGCAGAGTTCAAGTTGTCTATAGATTCTAAAAAAAGGATGTTCCGAAATAGCAGGAAGTATTTGTTTAGGCAACTGGGATAAATGAATACCAATTGTTTTCATTGTGTCTGTCATTCTGTGTAAGTTTCAGGGAGGTTAGCTTGGGTCATGCTCCTATCTCTTAGCTGGGAGAGGACAGAACATCAAATCACTTTCCTGAGATCGTATCCAACAGGGAATACAGAATTCTCAAGAGGGAATCAGGGTGTAATTAGGAAAAGAAAATAAATGTTAGGAAACCCTGGCTAGAAAATGCCAGCTATGGTGCTTAGGTCAACTGAGGTATATCAAGAATTGTAACATCACATTTTACCCCACTGATAAACTCACAAGTCAAACTATGCCACAGTTTCATAGCTATACCAGCGGAAGACAAAAGACTTTGAGGTCAGAGACAAAGAACTTTCTTACTCATGGCTTCATGTTTGCATTGGTTCTCCTTGTCCCCACACTGTATGGGAACGATGCAGGAGCAGGCCCTGAAGGATGCCACATGCACAACTAAGGAGCTACAGGCCTAGGACTCTTGATCTATGAAAGGGTTGCTAACAGACTTGCCCAAACTCTGCCCCAGAGAGAGCCATTGTTTTTATCTTGGACAGCAAAGAAATCTGCCCTCTGCACTGAAAGGAAACACTCTATTTCCAAGCCTATCTGCTACACAGACATCCTTGAGAAGATATTCCAGACAAATGATGTCACAAGGTGGGCAGAGACAGAGGGATTTATGGGGAATTGTCTACTAACAAGACCAGAGGGTGAGCTGAAAGGGACAGAGAGACATTGATAGATGAAAGTCTGATTCAAATCAAAGGAGTAGAAAAAGAACAATGTCTAAAACACTAAAACTCGAGTTCAAAGATACTAGAGGATAAGATAAGGTTAGGGACATTGCTGAGAGATTTGGGTTTTGTATGTTTTGAGGGATAAAGGCAGTGGTACTGGCACTTGTGCTGGGAGGTGTCCTTCAATCACAAGGGTCGTGTGTTACCGTGATGTGTCAGGCAGGCCTATGACACCAAGAACAAAATGGATCTTTCGTTAGTTTGTGTTTCTATCTGCTGAGTGTAACTTGGAGACTTACATAAATATATTTATGAAGAAGATCCAGGAACACATGACGATCAGGAATAGTTGTTTGGGATTCAATCAAGAGATCAGCTTTATGTCACTGCCTTAACCACAGGGTACTTACGCTTCACCCAATAAACTGTTCTTTGGTATTCCCAGAGTAGTGTCTGGGCCTTTGATGGTTTCCTAAGGGAGAAGAAGACTGTGGCCATCATGCTTTGAAATATTTTCCTCAATAAACCTTACTCCATATGATATAGGCATCTCCTCTGTCCTAACTCACAGGTGCTTCTTAGAAGAAAAGACACCAAACACAGTCACTATAGGTTTCAGGCCTTTTCAAGGGTGGTGATGGTGGTACAAATGTGGGACTTGAGCCAGGAGTGATATCCCTAACCTTCTTGGGAGAGACAGGGCAAGAGTGGGCCATGTCCCTAGTTATCCTACCTATATTTGTTTCTGCTATAATGGGCCTCACAGGAATATTCACAGAAACAGCTCTGCTTTGAAAACGTATCAGTGGCTTCAGAGCAAAAATTTGTGTTACAGGGGAAAAACAAACAAACAAGCAAATAAAACTGTCTTTAACAGCATTAAAGAAAAAAAATTTTTTTTTTTTAATTTTTAACTGAAGTATATCTAATATAGGTTGAAATAAGAGTAAGAACTTCAAGTAGTTACCCCATTGAGGTGGTAAACAATTTAAAAAATATTTTTTAAAGGAAAGAAAAACTGGTCATTTTTTGAAAATTAAATAATGAAAAGCTAGAGAGAATGTAAAACTTACATTAAAGAAATGTTTTATCACTTAAGAAGTCAAATAGAGGTTTTATCTGTTGTTTTTTTTTTTTTTTTTTTTTTTTTGTAGTGACCCCATTCAAACCTCAAATAATGAATTCCTTCATGATAGTGAAGTACTTGAGAATATCTCAAAGAAAATCTTGACTTCAGGGAACTAAATCTATTTAAGATATATTTCAGTCAAATATACTCATAAGGGAATGCTTAAGAATAAAGATTGAAGGTGATTTAGAATTTCCAATGGATAAAAAACAATTATAAGTAAGAGTATTTCTCTAAGGCCTGAAAATGCATATATGGGTTGGTTTAAGAACTCTCACTTTTTCAAACAATTCGTAGTTAGATAAGAATATCACTTATTTCTGCAATGGATGGTGTTTAGTCCTGCTTAAAATAGTAATTTTTGATGTAAAATTTATCTTGGATCAGTGGATTTCCAAACTCAGCTAGCCACTTTAGCAGCTTTTCAGTATATTCTGAAAACCTCCCAAGTTTGTGAAGTGTTGCCCTTGGTCATCTAGTTCAACTTCCTCCTTTAATGGAATGACTTGGAAAACTTAGTCTCAGTCATGTGACAGATCTTCTTAATCCAAGCTGAGTGATTTCCCATGCCCAGGTTTCGCATGTCAACCTCTAAGATTTTACATTCCAGTTTTGTATTGATTATTCTGACATTCTTCCTTCCCCATAAGGGAATCCATAGAGAAGTTTAATTATTTCAAAGAAGAGTGGATCACATCTCCTTTAACCTATCACGCTACTGAACAGAGATACCTCTGTTTTCCCATCATAGATCAGTACAGGAAACAATAGTATTTATCCCAGTTTTGAGAAATTTTTAATCCAATCTTTCAAGTGAGGATACCATGCTGTATGAAAAAACAACCATGACGTATGAACTTTGAATGAGCATAGACTAAACAGTATTATTGGGTTTCCAACTATCTCTAAGAATATCTAAATATCTACAAGGTCTAAGTTTCTATAAGAAGAAATTGGGGACACCTGGATGGCTCAGTTGGTTAAGCATCTGCCTTTGGCTCAGGTCATGATCCCAGGGTCCTCAGGCTCCCTGCTCAGTTAGGAGTCGGCTTCTCCCTTTGCCCCTTCTCCAGCGCCACCACCCCACTTCTGCTCTCTCTCTCTCTCTCTCACTCAAATAAATAAATATATAAATAATCTTAAAAAAAAAAGAAATTAATCTAAGAATTAGAGCAAAAATTTACCAAATGTAAGCAAATTTTTAATTTTACTTGCAAAAATGATTTAGGGTTCTTGTGTTTTCTTTACCTGGATTCTTTCAGTGATAGTATTATGTAATTATAATACACTTATTGAAACCAGGAAACTGACATTGAAAAACACTGTTTAAAAAACACTCATAAACCTTATTTGTGGGGCACCTGGGTGGCTCTCAGTTAAGCCTCTACCTCTTAGTTTCAGCTCAAGTCATGATCTCCTGGTGGTGAGATTGAGCCCCACCTCAGGCTCTGTGATCATTGAGGAGTCTGCTTCAGATTCTCTCTCCCTGCCCCTCTGCCCCCTCCCCTGATTGTTCACTCATGTACACTCGCTCTCTTTCTCTGTCCCTCTAAGATAAATAAATTTATAATAAATAAAATCTTAAAAAAACCCTTTATTTGTATTTCTCATTTTTCCCCATTTTTAAATCATTCTGTGACATTTTATCACACACATGGATTTATATAACCACTGCGATAATCAGGATAGAGAACTGTTCCACCATCACCCCAAAATTCCCTCATGCTCTCCCTTTATAATCACAATTTTCCCACAAACCAAGCCCCCTCATCTATGGTGACAAAATAATTCAGTTTTAAAAATCCAATTTTATTGAGCTAAATGCATATATTGAATAATAAAATTTGTTAACTTTGTGTTGAAAATCCAGTGATTATTTCTAGAGAAACATGAAATGCAAGGCAGCTATTTCCCTTTTGTCTTTCTGGGTTTTTTGCAAAAGTAATAAGAGGAACATTAATAAAACCTGTATGCTCATTTTCAGTGAAGTCAGAAGACAGACATAATTCACAGATTCAAATAAATGGGTAGGGTCTGCTGTGAGTGGTAAGAGCATCTCCTAACACCTCTTTCTTGGGATGAAGAGCAGCAAATACTGTTTCAGGGGAAGGGAACAACAAGATAGCCCAATGGCAGCAGAACTCAGGTAACAAAAGAAGGCAGCCAAAATACACTTTCTTAGGTAAAAGACCAACCTGAAGTAATCAACTATATTTGATGCATACATCAAGATCTGTTTAATGTTATTTAAGTAAATTTGAAAACCTGGAAGAAATGGATAATTTTCTTGAAAATCTAATTTACCACTACTGACCCCAGACAAGATTTTTTTTTTAAAGATCTTATTTATTTATTTGACACACAGAGATCACAAGTAGGCAGAGAGGCAGGCAGAGAGAGAGGGGAAAGCAGGCTTCCTGCTGAGCAGAGGCTGATGCGGGGCTCGATTCCAGGACCCTGAGATCATGACCTGAGCTGAAGGCAGAGGCTTAACCCACTGAGCCACCTAGGCGCCCCCTCCCCCAGACAAGATTTTTAAGAAACTAAATACCTTATGTCCATAGAAGAAATATAGCTATTTTAGGGGGAAAAAAAAAAAAAGAATAGATCACTTCACAGAATTCTATCTGACATAAAGCTGAAAATTTTCATGTCTTTAAAACTGTTCTAAAACATTGTGGGGAAATAGAAAAAAAAACACTTTCAAATACTTTGTATGCAGCCTTCATAATGCATGAACTTGTTATTACAGTTTAGTTAAATAACACTAGTCCCTCAACAACAGGGTTCAAATTTCAGTAACCATGATATATTAACCATGAGTCATTGCCTAACGTAAACACTTCACTGCTGGTTTTCAGTCCACAAATCTCTGGGTACATAACAGATACACATTATGACCAGTGTCCATCATGTCACCTCTTTCAAAGTCTATTGGTGAAGGGTCACTGAGTATCTGTCACTCACTTTATGCACAGCAGCAAAACATGAAATCGTGTTGTTTCTTTGTCTCCCAATGACAAACCCCTGTATCATTTTACAGGAATGGATCATTGAAAGAGGAAATTGGCCAACAAAGTTTTAAGTGTAGCAAAGACATGAATGAAAATGGATGACATTAGAGTAGAATTGGATGTGAGGAGAAGATTTAAAAGTAGCAGTAGCAAAGATAGGGTGAGATCCGGGCCTCCGTGAAGTTTTAGTACAAATTGTGTTAGCAAAGTTTGATAAATATAAAAAACAAACCAAAGTTGTTTTAGTGTTTTTTAGTTTAAAATGTGTAAAGGACAGGAAGCCACTATGGTTGAAACCATATATAGCCATTATGAGAAGACTGAGGTTTGCTCCACTGCCAATAAAGGTTGGTTTCTTTGTGTTAGGAGTTGGTGCAAATTGGTATTATTGGTATTAATATTATATATTATATATAATAATATTATTATCTGGTGAAACCGTTAGCACAACTACACTGAGAAATGTGCACCCAGATTACAAGGGTTCGTAAGAACTTTTTGGATGGTTTCAGTGCTCAGGTCACTTTTACGTTTTCACAACATGTTTCACAAAACATTTTCACTTTTACATTCCACAAAATGAGGACTCCCTGTACAAATGGTACCAACCTACATGAAAAAGAAAATACTGGACCCATAGGATCTTACTTACGATTTTTGATCCAAAGAAACTTAAGTAAATATTGGCAACTGGAAACCAACATTACATTAAAAAAATATTTTATCATAACCAATGGGGTTAATCCAGGAATTCAAGCATGGTTCAATATTAAGACAGCTATTAATATAGTAGTTATTTTAATTATAATCTAAAGAGAAATATATATCCTTCATGGATTCTAAAATGATATTTAATGAGTTACAACAAGAATTCTTGATAAAAACACTATAGAAATAGGATAAAATATATTCCTCAACATAAAAGTCATTTTTATGCTTAATAAAAAAATAGAAGAAACAGCCCACTAAAGTGAAGAATATATCAAGAAAATTCAGTATCATCATTCTTATTTAATATTGTTCTAAGTTAGTAACCAATACAATTAGAAAAAGAAGAAAAAATGGTTGAGTTTGTAAAGAAGCAGGGAACATTATCACTATATGTAGACACTGTCATCATATACTTGGAAAAGTCCAAGCAAATCAACTGGAAAACCACCGTAAGCAATTAAAGATTTCAATAAAGCAGGGAGAGAGATATGTATTTTCAGCAATTTTCACATATACACACAATAACCAAGTGCAACAAACAGTGGAAGAAATACACAAAAATGACATTTTGGGGGTCTATCAGAATGACAAAAATCCCAAAGTTCGATCATGTAAAGCTTTCCCTTTTTGCTCTTTTTGAAAGTCCACGAGAGTCCTCAGGTCCCTGCTGAAGAAACTGATAGCTGCAGTTTCTATTTCCTCCCAGTAATTTCAAGACCTCAGTACTTTAATGTGGGAAGGTAGATGGAAGTTCTTTGTGTGGATTGAAAAAATAGAAATACAGGTGAGACACTCAAGAGTGTGCTTTGTGAGAAGCTCCATTCCAATGTTTCTCTTTTTCTTATGATCTTTCTGTCTATAAATTGACATCAAGGATTCACTTTGCTACGGCGTATGACCCCTGTAAAGGCTTATGGCAACTGCATAAGCACATCAACGGAAGGCTCTTCCCATGGTTAAAAAAGAAAAAAAAAATAGAGCTTTTACTACATATAAAAGAAAATTGAAATCACAGCCCTGGTCCTTTTCCCTTTCTATCCACTCTACTTTTTAAATATTTTTTTGTGGACGATGACAACGGCTACATGTGATATTAGTGGTTAGTGTTGCTCTAAAGACATCTTTTTTCTCAAAATCTGGTGAAAAGTGCCTCCATCCCATAAAGATAAGATGAGAAGAAGAGGAAGCCAGTGTTGTTCATTTGGTCCACACTGCCATTTTTATTGTCCTTTGGCACTTTTTCATTATGTAGTAAGTAAATTGCTCTCCGTAGGGATAATAGCAGCCTGGACTTCCTTCTGCAGGGAAGGAGCACGTCTGTTTTCTCGTGGACTTTCAAAAAGAGCAAAAAGGGAAAGCTTTACATGATCGAATTTGGGGATTTTTGTCATTCTGATAGACCCCCAAAATGTCATTTTTGTGTATTTCTTCCACTGTTTGTTGCACTTGGTTATTGTGTGTATATGTGAAAACTGCTGAAAATACATATCTCTCCCTGCTTTACTGAAATCTTTAATTGCTTATGGTGGTTTTCCAGTTGATTCGCTTGTGCTCTTTCTTGTTCATCTTAACAGGTTTTACCATTTCTTTTTCCCAATAAAAGATGACTTCTTTTAAGGCGAAGTTATCCTGGGGGTGTGATGGGGTGATCAGTGGGAGGCGGCACCCTTGTTGCTCCTAAGTCAGTGGGAAGTTAACCCTGTAATGGCTTGAGGGGACTGAGCCATCTGGTTTCACAGTTCATTACCCTCTCACTCTCAGGAGCTACACATTCTGTAAGGAGTGGCTCTTTGCTTGCTGGGCAGTTTAGAATAGAAACTAACAATGGGATTAAGTTCATTCTGCTTCCCTGCAGGTTTCCATCCTCAGGGTGCCCTCAATTTGAAGAATAGTAACACCAGTTTAGGAGTTGGGGAAGTGAGAACAGCAGGCAGAACACATGGGTGTAAAGCAATCAGAGTAGACATTTGCAAAGAAATAGCCTATTTAGGATGAAGCCAGTAGGCAGAACCCAAAACAGTCAGTCCCCGCTAACCGCTAACCCCATCGCTGCAGAGAGTTAAAGGACAGGCAGCATTTGTGAGCTGACCAGAAAGGGGAGAAAATCTTTCTACGGGAATCAGTGAATTTGGGTAAAGACTAATTTAGTGGTTTTCCGTTCTTTTCCACCTTCCTTCCTTCCTTCCTTCCTTCCTTCTTTCCTTCTTTTTTTTTTTAACAGAGAAATATTTTCTAAAACATAGACCCTCCCCATGCTCCTTTCCTCAGTTTAGGCGCTATGGAGAGTATACTATTTACCAAGTGATTTTAGTCACTGTGCTCCATGTATCAGATACAATTACTTTGTATTTAATCCTTATAAAATTTTATGAAGCTCTACTACTCATTTTATGAATTGAGAAAATCATGTTAGGGAAATTAAGTAACTTGTTCATCGTCAAAAAAATTGTAAACAGTGCCATTATTGGCAAGTATAATTTGGCAATTATTGCCAAATATCAGTATTTGTCATTACTGACAATTAAGTAGAAGGAAAAGCTGAAGAAACAGGTGACCGTTTAAGGTCTACGGATGAGTCACACAAACTGAGATTGGCAAATGTGGAAAACAAAAGGTGAAGGGTGACTCAGTATTACTTCCAAATTCATAAAATCTATAAGGAAAACATTCTCTTTATTAAGTTTTTTTATTTTAATTCCAGTATAGTTAACAAAAAATGTTAAATATTACCCTGTACCTTACATATAGAAGAAGAAAAAAGGGCATAACTTACATTGAAAACAATGTTTGGTATTAATGAATGATCTTTGTAATAGGGAGAATTTAAGTTAAGGATAACAATCCTTAGAAAACTTAAAAAAAAAAAAAGTTGTATGATTTTGACAGAAGAGATCTACCTGTAGGGAAAATCTGGAAAGAAATGCTTTCTTAATTATTATTTCTATTATCTATTAAGTATGGGATGGTAAAAGATGACCAAACCTAAAGATACACCAGTGGAAGTAAAAGAAGGGACAGGGGCGCCCGGGTGGCTCAGTTGTTTAGGCGGCTGCCTTTGGCTCGGGTCATGATTCCAGGGTCCTGGGATCGAGCCCCACATCGGGCTCTCTGCTCAGCGGAAAGCCTGCTTCTCTCTCTCCCCCTCTCCCTGCAGCTCTGCTTACTTGTACTCTCTCTCTAGCTCTCTGTCAAGTAAACAAAAAAAAATTAAAAAAAAAAAAAGAAGGGCCAGATGATCATATTATTTTCTCCTTGCATTCTGAAATTTGTTTGCAGAGACTTTCAGTACTCAGCACATCATCTAGGAGGATTCCCAGAAAATTTCATAAAGTGAGAATCTGGTTTGTTAGCATGACTTTGAATGTCAAAGAGAAGAAAAGTTGCCATAAGCATTTGGTCATCTTTGACTATAGGAAAGAACTAAGATGATAATATGATGAGCTATTATCTATAAACTAATTCTGAAGCAGGGCCTTGATCCACATGTAAACCCCTCATTTACATAAACAAGAGAAATAAACCACTTGCTACAAAACCAATCCATAGCCGAAGGAGCTCTCATTCATTAAAACCAGAATAGTTAAAAAAATGTGTTCCTACCCCTTCATAGAGGTCCATCCACTAGCAAAGATAAATAAGGTACCATTTTACCCTCTAGTAAAACTTGGGGATTAATAGGATTGTGCTTTCTGTTGGCATGAATCATGAATTAGATCCAGTAAGGATTCAAATGCTAAACTGGAAAAGCCCTTGCACCTACACGTAAGCTTTATTCCTGGCAAAATTTTCTTCAGCATCAGTGTTAATGTATGTAGAACACTTAACAAAACCAAACCAAACCAAACCACACAACACTAGAACAAAACAACAAAATTTCATAGGTTTCTATAGAGGCTAGTACTCTGGTAATACACCACTGGGAGAATTTTCTTTCTTTTTTATTTTATTTTACTTTATTTCATTTTATTTATTTATTTGACAGAGATATCACAAGTAGGCAGAGAGGCAGGCAGAGAGAGAGGGGGAAGCAGGCTCCCTGCTGAGCAGAGAGCCTAATGTGGGGCTCCATCCCAGGACCCTTAGATCATGACTTGAGCAGAAGGCAGAGGCTTTAACCCACTGAGCCACCCAGGCGCCCCTGGGAGAATTTTTTTTTAATGGCTTGTGTTATGTTGGAAAGAGCACTGAGTTTCCAGGAAACCTGAAAAGTCATCTCCACTTTGCTGTTCTTTATTCCATATTGCTTCCTGAGATACTGTTTTATCATTTATGAGTTAGAAGTAATCACTCCTACTCTTCTAGCTCTTCATAGGATTACATGAAACTATTTTATAAGAGATATTATACCTAGATTTAAAATACTGGCAATTTTTAATACTGGAGAATCAATTTCAAATCATTCCTAAATTTAATAAAATTAAAATCTTCAGAATTAAATTTCAGTTCTTGTAAATTCCAGTATTTTCCCAATAACAGAATTACATGACATCTCAAACATTTACAAAGAAGAAAACAAGCAGGCTATGATAGCAAAGAACATTTGAAAACCATATTCTGATATTGCAAGAGAAATTTAATGATAGTAGCTGGCGGTTCAGGTTAGCTTCCCTATAATGCTGGACCATGGCAATGTATTTTCTGTCCCATAATTTTGTCATTTATTGACCCTTTGGAAGACCATATGATCACTTGGATACCTATGGTTAATCTGTCACTTCTGTCTTTCCTTCCATTTCAAACTTCAGTTCCATACCCACCTTTCACACTGCACCAGGCACCAACCAAGAGTTCCAAAATCCTCTCTTAATTTTGGTAAGACTGGAAAAGGCATGTATTCCCTGAAGAAACTCAGTCAGAACAGGAATGGCCAGGATCTTTAAACAGATTATTTTTTCCAAAACATGCATGTATCAGGGAGCCTGGGTGACTCATTCAGTTAAGTGTGTCTGCCTTTGGCTCAGGTCATGATCCCAGGGTCCTGGGATCTAGCCCCTCACTGGGCTCTCTACTCTGCTTCTCTCTCTGACCCTCCCCACTCAACTCCCAACCCCCACTTGTGCTCTTTCTACATAAATAAATAAAATCCTTATAAATGCATGTATCTCCTTTAGTATGATATAGTATATTTCAATTAGCAATTGACATAGGATTCAAAACATATTACCTTCCTCCAAGAAGTTTCCAATGACATTTCCAGTTTGTCAATTAAAAGGTGAGAAGAAATTTAAATTTCTAGAACTACATAACCTTGTTTTTAATCTCCCAAGTAAGCTTTTCATATTGGTAAATTTCTCTTTATAATAAATACATTCTCTTTATAATAAATACATTACATGAAGGCCAGTGAGCAACTCAGAGGAAAAGGTACTTTAAAGGAAGAGACGTGCATGTTGCTTAGGGCACTTCAGTTGATCTAAACCAAAGCTGCCCTTCAAGCAAATGTAACTTTGGAGATCAGAAGATTGCAGCAGCTGGCAAATAAGTAGGTTTTGGGAACTCATTCTTGGGGAGGCCTGATATGGCTGCTTAGGCCCCTTGCATTATGTCAGTGGTTTATGGAGCAATCAAAACATTTAGAATTCTCATGGAAATTTGCCTGAAGCAGGCATGAACATACTGAGGTGTAAAGTAATGATTAGTTCATGGGGAGGGGTGTTGCCCTGGTTTTTTGTTTTGTTTTGTTTTGTTTTAATTTTTTTTTAATCTGTTTTGGATTACCCTTGATGAAGCAAAGAACACAAAGGATTTTCTGAACATGTACAGAGTTGCATTTCTCACAGAATATTTAAACTATCTCCTTACATCAGAATCCGGCATGGGCTAGTCAGTGCGATTGGAACTCTGTGGAATGAACTGCAGACAGTCCCTCATTGTTGACTCATGGCAAATTTCACACTTAGATTTACTTTCATATTTGATGTCTTTACAGAACGGTGCTGCCCTCTGCCCCACCACTCACAGATATACATTCACTAGAAAATTAATAATGAACCCAATAGCTCCTGTGCCCCCAACCCATTCCTACCCTACAGTTCTGAAACCACTGCATTAAGAATGCCCTTGTATATTTACCTTTAATGTTCTGAGCTCATTTGAATATAAGTCCTCTTTGATCAGAGTCCAAATTCAAGTCAATATTATGGGGCCTGGGAAAAAGATGAGACAGGCCCACTCATACCAAACCCAAATGAACTTGCTGTTCAGTGGAGAGGACAAGGGTTCAAAGGTTCATGGCCCTTTCATCAGAATATGCAAGTACAGATAGGAGTAATGTCTTCTAACCTGGAGAACTGAGGGGGCAATTTTAGTTACAAATGTCTTTCGAAAGGAAAAATTATTAAGTAGTAAAGTATCTTTGAAAACCTACTTCCTAGGAGAAATTGTCACAGGACAGCAGAAGTATATTTGTTTCATATGGACTCAGTCAAGTTTTATGGAAAGGTCATGTTAGCTAGTCAAAGGAAAGCTAAGGCCTCACCAGGCCAGATGTAGGATTTTATAAAGGAAAGTTGATTCAGTGGCCACAGGTGATAAATATATTCATTTTGAATCTTTTGGTTTGCAAGTCATAGAAATCCATTCAAATTATTTCTGGCAAAGAGGGGACTTTATTGAAAAGTTGGGTTGCCTCACCATAGAGTGTCAAGATGTTGCTCAACCCAAGGGGCGATCAAAACCAGGCACTTGACATCCCCCTGATTGTCTCTCTTCTGTTTGTAGATCAGCTTTTCTCATAGGCAGACAGTTTTCAAATCAAATCCCTAGAGGAAGGCAGAGATCGGCCCACCCTTGGATAAATCAACTTTGACAAGGAAGGCAGGGTACTAGCAATGTGAACAGTTATTAAACATTCAAGGTTAAATGCAGAAAATAGTAGCTTTGAAAATAAAAGGGATGAAATTCCCAGAAAAGGGGACTAGTGTTGTGCAGCAAAGATGTAGGTAATGCACGGAGAATGAGAAGAGAAATGATCGCTTGTGCTCACGCGGAGGATCCTTGGCGAGAGGCATTGAGGACAAGGAAGCAAGAGCAGAAATTAGAATGTGGGAAGAGGGCTGAGAGTGATACTTGCAACGGAGAAGAATCAGGCGGTATCCCGCTCAAGTGACTGTAACAAAAGCCTCAAAAATTATCAGGCGGGAGGTCAAGAGCAGCAAATAGTGCTCTTTAGAAACACAGTTAAGGACAGTGAACAATTCTGGCTTTGAAACGGAGTGACTCTGGACTCCCCTGAACCCATTACTGCTCTTCAAAGGACCACAGCCTCAGGGCTAGCGGGGCCCTCTGTCGGGGCCTAAAAGTACTGGAGATAGTACTGCCACCCGCTCGCCATCCCTGGCTGAGGGTGCTAGCATTTGCGCATCAGATCCAACCTAGGTCACAATTTGTTTTCAGCAACTTCAACTGACTGACCAATGCAGAATTCTTTTTCTTTGCTCTTAGGAACTGGTGAAGTCTGAAGGCAAACCGAAAGGCAAAACAAAACAAAATTTCCTGGGAACAATTTCACTAATTTCCTCTCTTCTAATATTGAACCTTATTAACCCTGATTAAAATAAAACAAAACAAAACTTCTGATTTTTGTTGAGCAAAGGTAGTGAATATATGAGGCTGATAAAAAACTTGAGCAGACTTTTCTCCAAAGATGATGTATCAATTGCCAACAAGCATGTGAAAAGATGCTCAACATCACTAACCGTTAAGGAAATGCAGATCAAGACCATAATGAGGTATCACGCCACACCCATTAAGGTGGCTACTCTCAAAAAAACAGAAACCAAGTGTTGTCCAGGATGCAGGGAAATTGGAACCTTTGTGTCAGTGGGAATGTAAAATGGTACAGTTACTATGGAAACAGTATGGTGGTGGTTCCTGAAATAATTAAAAATAGGATTACTGTATGATCCAAAAATTCCACTTCTAGATGTGTGTGTGTGTGTGTGTGTGTGTGTGTATTCTCTGTAACCAAAAGAATAAAAAGCAGAGTCTTGAAGAGCTGTCTGTACACCTGTGTTCATAGCAGCACTAGTCACAACAGCCAATAGGTGGAAACAACCCTGGTGTCCATCAGCAGATGAATGGATAAACAAAATGTAGTATTATTTCATTTAAAAGGAAAGGAAGTTCTTACCTATGCTACAATATGGATTAACCTCATAGATATCACGCTAAGTAAAATAAGTCTGTCACGAAAAGAAGATTACTGTGTGATTCCACTCACTCGAGGTATCTAGTGTGATCAGATTCATAAACAGAAAGCAAAACCATGGTTGTAGGAAGCTCGGTGGGGAGGGGAGATTAGGCAAACTGGGAGTTGCTTAATGGGTATAGAGCTTTGGTTTTGCAAGATGAAAACATTCTGGAGACTGGGTGCATAACAGTGTGAACATACTTAACATTACTGAGCTGTGGTCTTAGAAATGGTTAAGATGGTAAATTTGAGATTATAGGAACTTGACCACAATAAACATGCAAATTATGGCCAGAATTTGTTGATATGAAAATATTGGAATGTTTCTATTATGAGTCGATTTGATAGAAGCAGATCTTTTTATTCCTTGTAATTTAAGCTCCTTTATATTGTATGATGTTTTCTTCTTAAAATTGCATTTGGGCAACTGCTGCTAACTTGTAATTATTGCATTAAGCTTTAAAAAATTATAATAAGATGTTTATAAACACTGCTGGTTTTATAATTAAATTTTTCCCTGTAATTCAGCTTTTAGGAAATCAAGAATAATGTATTTTAAGCTGTGTTTAAATAAATCATAATTAATTATATTTCAGATACATTGACTAAGCTGGGCCTTATAATTAGAGAGCTAATTACATTGAAAATGCAATTTCACTATCCCCCTGGGCTTGTGCGGTTATTTCTGTGCTCTAATTTTAACATGCAGTGTTTATTTGCCACTAGGCAACACCTGATAAAAATACCTAAGTAATGCAAGGACAGTTATATACCTATGAAGACACGTAAAACATAGTTTTATGTGAGAAAGATGATTATCTGCTTAAAATCTTGAATATTTTCTTTGATATACATATGTCTCATTAATGGTAACTAGGCAACATAGCTCTCACCACAAGTCTAGACTGCACAAAATACTGGTTTTGAAAAAGTGAGGTCATGGTCAAACCTTCCCGTATAACCTCTGTGCCAAGGCATGAAGAGCTATCGCCTAAGTGGCAATTATTTTGTAGTTGAGATGTTAGAATACTTAGCTCAACGCAACATAGAATTAAGTGGTGCTGATAGTGAATTCTTTCAGAAAGGTGGAATTTAAAACTGGACCTGACACAGAGTAAATAGGTCTTCCAGGAGGAGCTTCGTGCCTTTGATTTTTATTCTGTGACAACAGAAGTCCTTTAACTTTTTTGAATTCCAGTTCCTTCAAGCATTAAGTAGAACTAACAAACACCTGCTCTTTACGCTCTTCTAAGGACACTTAGAAACTAAACTAAACTAAAGCCCTCTGTGTATCGCCTTAGCAGAGCATAAGTTGTTTTTAGGAATATCTAAGATTCCTTTTTATTAGGACAGAGGCAATGATCTGCCATGTAGGGGAATACTTTCAGTGGAATGGCAAGAACTATGTCTTTTACAGTGCATTACCAAGACGCAGGTTGTTAAAGAATTATAAGCAAAAATGTCTTCATAGCACATGTGTAAACTGAATTTTTGTACATTCGTCTCTGAAAATCGGAACCTCTCATAATTGTGTTTATACATCTTTAATAAAAGTGAGCTTATACCAAGTAAAGCAATTGGAGAAACAGGATAAATAAAAACATGAAGAAAGTGTATATACTAAACACATTAGACACGAAGTTAAGATAAATCAATTCTTTTTCTATTAAACATAGAACCATAGAGCCAAGCAATAATTAAATTTCTGTGACAAACCTTTCATATACTGAGATGCTGTTATAACTTCTGGTGCCAAACTGTCCCCAACATCTCTCTCTGAAGTTATTAATTCTAAACAGGCTGATAATTGTCAATGTCATACTTTAGAAAAACAGAAATATTGGGTCAATAAGACAGCCTCAATATTTCCTAAATCCTGTGGAATTATAATAATTTGATCAAAAGATATAGATTCAAAATACATCTATATATTGGATTGCAAAAGTCAATGAGCCACCCATTGTTTACACTTCAAGTTAAATAAAAAGTTTACTGGTAATTTTATTAATTTATTCATATCCATTGATTATTTCTGCTCTCTAAACACTGAGAAGTCCAGGAATTACCTATAGATGCAGTTACTATTAGAATATTTGCAAAGCTATGTTCATCTTTATTTATGTTTTCCTATTCAAAGTCATCCAGATCCAAACATGTTGGGAAAAAAAATCACTTATGTGGATACCTATGAAGTTCTTACTAAAAACAAAATGTGGACAATATATTTCTTCTCTTTTGCCTCTCCCTTTAGAATCTTTACTCATTCTCACTCAGTTCTACTTTCTTTATCTCTCAAGCATTTTATTAAGTACATGGAAGAACAATGGAGTCAAAACTCTTTTCTGGTCACCCTGGGTCCATTCTGCTGTGAAGTTCTCATCAATGATCACAATGATGAGAATCAAATGGCAGGATATAGTCAAGGACACAAGACATAGTCATGGAGCAGAACCCTACAGATAAATACTTTTGTGTTGATTATGTCACCTCCTGGCCATTGTCTTGTTGCCATTTCCACATTCCCCATCCCCATCACTGTAATCCTCAGAACTGAGGGAGATCTGAGGTCTCTTGCCCAATTCATGAAACTTTATTTTTAAAAAGTGTCATCAAAGTAGCTACATATAGCAAGTACAACTATGCTTTTCATAGAGAGGTTTATGGACTAAAAGCATTGCCAATCCAGGATTGAAAGGGAACAGTTAAAGGCTTTAATCATCTGTCTTGGTTTAAAATATATTGTCATGCAGATGGTTTGGATTTTTATAATAATCTTCATATTAGCCCCAAAGCACAGATATTTAAGAAATAAATTTTTGAAATGTGACCATCCCTCCACCCACTCAAAAATTTACCCACCCTCTCTTCTCCCACATTGTATCTGTAGTATTTCAAGGAGCTTGTAGATTGTCAAACAATGAAGGATGGCATCTGTTCCAGGGAGCTTCCCTCTCCCCACCCTAGAGTTTTCTGGAGCAGCCTTGTTCGGACTGGCCTATGTGTGTTTGCCCATGCAGATTGCTTCGGTGACACCCTCTAATCTTGTCCAGAGGCTCTATGGGTCCTGTTAGGACTCAGTTAATGCTTGGGCCTCTCCTGGGTGTACAGAAATCGTGCTGTTATTCTTGTGTATGCTAAGACCACAGAAACTCAGTGAGGTCTCATATAACCCTTCACCCCTTCCTGATTACTAGAGAAAAAGGAAACCATTTACTCCTGGTGTAAGGGAATTCTGTGAAGCTTACTGGAGGTATCTGAATCCAATCCTACTGTGAGAACTTTCCTTGTTTTCATCTCCACCAGGAAAAATTAGGCCAAGATTCCTTCTATACTTGTTTCCCACAAAATATCTGGAGTCCTCTGTCCCTCAAGATTGAAGTCCCTCAAGACTTCCTTCAGCAGAACATGGATATGTCTACCTCAGATCCCACTCTATCTACTCACTCTTACATCTCTTTCACACTTGTTTCTTACCCCAAACTTTGTGGAGTTATTTTTCATTTGGGGGTTGGGAAAGGAGAGAGATGGGGACAGAAGAAGTGAAATTTCACTTGAGTCATCTAGTACCTTTAATATTAGTGCTTTGAATTCCCTTGTTGGCTAGATTTTACCCATAAAAATGTAGGCTTTTGATCCTGAGCAGTCTGTTCTTTGACCCTGTGAGTACATTTTTTCCAGCAGTAGATAGATGTAGTCACAGGGTAGCACAAAATGTCACGGATACATGTTGATTAACACTTCAAGATATTATTCCACTACAACACTGAATTCCCTAACTTATGGGTTATCCAATGTTTTGCTTTGATATAGTAAACAGGGCAGGGAAAATATTAGTTTGAGTTGTATGAAATTGCTACTAATTGAGAATTTTAACCAGAATGGCAGAAAAAGATAGCAACACAGAAACATAGGGTCTAGTGTATTTTTTTTTTTTTCCTGTCAGGGCCTGGCCCATGTATCATCTTCTTCAGAATTAAATGTAGTAGATGTGGTGGGAGGTAGGAAAATTATTAAAGCTGTGTTGACTGCATCCTACTCCTGGCTTTCTAACCAGAAACTCTAGAAGGGAGGTCTATGATTTTGCATTTGTATCCAGTATGCCATATGACTGGTTATTTGGTACGTGTACCAACCCCACCTCAGGAGTTTTTATTTTTTGTATGGTGTCAGTGAATAGTTAACCTGAGTCGGTAGCAGATCATAGATCTTTTTCAGAGGGAGCCAGTCTTCCATTTCCATGGCTTTAGCAATCATGGACTGACTCAGCTTTGTCACATATGCTAACTAAACACTTAATCTATATTTTTATGTCATTGTTTAATGAGTGATTTATTCCACTTGCAGAAAAGAGGAAACTATTCTCCCTTAGAAAGACATATTTTACACCAAAGAAATACACAGCAGAGTCGAGTACAGAGAAACTCAAAACTGTTTCCTCAACCATTGTTTGTTTAAATAAATGGGAGTTGTGTCTTAGCAAAGGAAAAGAAAAATTGGAAAATGTAAGTTGCGTTTATGTAAAATAAAACCAGGATTGAGATTTTTCCTCCTAAAACTGAAATTACTTGCCTGACATAAAATGAAAGATACAACAATTGATAAAAGGATTTGATTGATAAAAGGATGGCATAAAATATGCCATCTGATAAATTAGACTTTTAAGAAGTGAACTGTTAACCCAACTTTTTGTATTAAAACATTTATAAATATAGAAAAATAACTAATGAAAAATTTCAAACACTTAACTACTGATTATGAAATGTTAAGTTGGGGGCTATTTTTAGTCGAACTTAATTATGGACGGAGGGAAAACCAACACATTACCTGGAACAGCAAACCAAGGTGCTACGTGAGTTGGTTACAAATCAGCAAATGACAAAATGCTGAAGAAATTGGAACTTACAATTAAAATTGCATTGGCAGCAGAAAACTGTCATTTGTCATGGGTTGGTTATTTTACCACTGCCTTTAATGCAATATGTGGCCTCAAAAGAAAGATGTTAACCAAGGTTTTGTGTGTCATTTTAAGAATTTTAGTTCAAGTACAGTCAATCCTGATTAACTTTAACCCATCTAACTGGAACCCTTAATTAGCGATATTTTCTTCTCAAAAAGCTGGGAAAAAAAAGAGGTAACACACACACAAATAAGCTGATTTTGAAGGTTTATTTTAAGAACTTCCACCAAAAACTTCCAGAGCATATTTTGATATCAGTGTCTATTTAGAAAAAATTTTCCAATCTACTATTTTCTTTATTATATAAAGATGCTATATCCATGCCCTAAATACAGACTCTCAAAAAAAAAGCTGTTTTATTTAATATACTTCCTAAAGCAACAAAGTAATCTTCATTACAAGAAAAAAAAAGGAATTATCTTATTTGCAGTTAATAGGAACATAGAATTAATCTAGGATAATCCATTCACTAAACTTTCTGACTTAGTAAATTTAAGTTTTAATAGCTGGGAAAATTTATTGATATCTGTCAGGTAGGCACCAAAGAGAACAGTGGAAGATGATCCAGACAGTGGACACTTAAATTGTTTATCAGCAACTTCACACTGGACATGCACGGGGACATTGAAACAATTCATGTGTATTTTGCTCAAGCCAAAGTTTAGAAAGGAATAAGGGAGACAAGATTAATAAAGTGTATAGAAAAAGAGAAACTGAAAAAGAGACAAATAAAACAGAAGAGGAAGCAAACATATGCTCTCAGAAATTGGCTTGGGTCCCATTCAGTAGTATCTGTTTAGATGGATACTTACACATATTCCAAAAAAATACTGCATCATAGTGAAAAGTTTTAATTTTAGGGCTATCTATAATCCTCAGTATCATTATAATACAGTGACTTAAAAAAAAGTCTTTCATTAAATAATTTAATACATTCCTTTTGTGTTAAAAACATGCTAGGCAATAAACTTGTTACATTTCTCATGGTTCCTACTACACTGTGAGGTACCTCTGGTGATATTAACTAAGAGAGGATGGGCAACCGACAATAAACTGTGAGCTATTAAAATAATGTTAAACAATATACCTATCTCTTCTCTGCTTCTAATAAAATGGGTTTATATAGCTTCTATGCAGGTCATTGAAATGTATAAATAAAATTTCCTCATTCTAAGCAGCTTTGCTTTATTGTTTATAGAAGACAAATACTTCTGTACTATTAATAAAAATCCTAGAACTCAATTTCAATTAATTAAGCAACTGCTATTTTCAAAATCCTGCAATGTATTTGCTGAAAATCTAGAAAGATGACTCTCCTTTTCATGTCCTGCAAGAGCTCATAGACCACTTCGACAAAACAGACCACTCATATTTAAGACAGAATATGGCAAACAAGAAATAACCAAATGAATGATGCTAGAATTTGGGGAAGGGAGAGATTAATCAGATGGTGGTTGCTAGGTTAGAGTTGAGAGGCTGGTTACACTTCAACAGATGGAAGTGATAAAGGAGGGCGTGTCATTTTAGACTAACAGCTGTGGCTGAAGTTACAGAGTGCTAAACCTGGTAAGGTAGGTAGGATTAAGGTTTGACTGCCATGAGATCTCATGATCATATTTATATTAATGGGAGAATGTAATAAAATTGCTGCATATGAAATGTTATTAGATATTTAGATAGGCCATGAGGTAATTAGATATAAAACCATGAGTTTGGTACAGGCTGGAGGGATACTCATTTGAATATCTTTGTAATATAGATGGTGTTTAAGGTCACCATCTCAAACATGAGATCACTAAGGAAGAGAGGGTAGTAGTCAGATAAAATAAGAGACTCAAAGAATGAACCATGTTGCTCTCAGAGGTTAAAGAGCTTAAAAGGAAGCAGCAAAAGAAAAAAATCATCAAACCATGTTGTTATGAAAGCCAATGAAGAAAGTGTGATGCATGATCAGACATGTCAAGTATTGATGACAAGCCAAGAAAATATGAACAAAGAACTGGCCACGGGACTTCGTGACTTGTGGATCATTTGTGAACCAGAAATAAGCTGTGTCCCTGAAATGGTACCAGGAATAAAATCTGCTTGGAGTGAGGTTTAGGGAGAAAGGGGCAAAGAAGTTATAGAGTAGGAAAAGGAAAACCCTTGGAGGAGTTTTATTATTACTATTATTATTATTATTATTATTAAAGATTTATTTTTTATTTGAGAGAGAGCATGCACACATCAGCAGAGGTGAGGGGGGAGGGCAGAGGGAGTGAGAGAGAGAATCTCAAGCATACTTCTGACTGAACATGGAACCGAATGCAGAGCTCGATCTCACAATCCTGAGATCATGACCTGAGCCAAAACCAAGAGACTGAGCCACTGGGGCACCCCTTGAAGGACTTACATTATTTTAAAAAGAAGAAGAAAGCAGGGGAAAAAAAAAAAAAAAAAAAAAAAAACAATCCTCTTGATGGTAATCTTCCCTTAGTTACCATACCACTTAAGTTAAATATTTGTATTTTGATGGGAATAATGCCCAAAAGAGGGAAAATTGATGAAGGAAGGAGCAAGGAGAGGAAAAGGCACTGTGTCTGTGAGTATGCGTAATGTAAAGACTTTTGTTCTAGATAGAATGATTTAACATTAGAAAATGTAACTTTCTCAAAACGAAGACATATATTTAAGGAATTATCACTTGGAATCCTGATAATATGTGTTTGTGTATGTGTTGGTAAAACTGGATAAAACAATAAGGGTAACACCTGGATAAAACTGGATAAAATTTACCTGGAGAACAAATACCAAAGATTAGCCAAAAACATTTTGAGAAACAATAACATAGAAAAACGTGTTTTCCTAGACTTAGAACATACAAGAAAGCAACTGTAAGTGGACCAATATGGCATCCACATGGCTGAGTAAAATATAATATAAAATCCAGTGTTAGATTCAAAGATGCGTGAGAATTCCATGGGACCATTAAATTCATTGGGAAAGGATTTGTTATTCTATAATAAGTGGCTTGCAAAAGTAAATTTCCACCTGAATGAAAAGAACATTAGCCTTTACCTTACAATAAAGAAAAATAAACTTCAAAGGAATTAAAATGGTAAGGGTAAAATTAACAAAATAAATGTTTTGTGGGGACATCTAGGAAACTATAGGTACAACCTAGAGATGGGGCTGAATTTTAGCAAGACTAAAAATCCAGAGGCTATAAAATAAAAAATAGATCTGATTACATAAAAAGAGCTCAGGATATAGTCAAGAAATGATATGATGGACCGTGTACACCAAAAGGAAGAAGAAAAGGTGGGTGTGGAGGGAGACAGTAGAAGGATGAAAAGCTGGAGGACTAAGTTCTCATGCAAGGCTCCTGCAGCGTACGGTAGGATAAGCAAGTGAAAGCAGAGGGAGGTGTAGTCCAAGTGGCTAGTTTGAGCCAGGGATCTGGAGAGTGGAGTAATTAGAGGCAATGATAAGATCCAGGTGGGATCAGATCATGTACCTCAGGAAACTGGGAAGAGTGAAGAACAATGAATGAGAACACTTCAAAACTCCTTTATATCAATCTGTTCTCCAGATACCTAAAAAGTGCTTCCATGGGCTTGTATGAGCCTCCCCGGCCATCCACATATCCAGAGCTGATTAAGGGGTGGACTAGTCTGGCAGTTCCCCAGACCTCAATCTATAAGCGTTGCTAAATCTTTGTTGGAATACTAATCGTTGCTGGAAATGTAAGAGTGTTAAGGATTTCCTCTTCACCATAGCTGTTCTCAGGGAGATTGACAGGAAAAAGAGGTTCTCCAGTCTTCTTTTCCCCCAACGGTTATGGTTTGTATCAATAGTCAATAAGCTATTTCCAGAGGTAGTTGGATCCCTTTAACTGACAGCTTTCATTTTGCTGACTGGAGTGCCCAAATTTGGAGCCAAAATTTCTCAGAAAAATAGACGAAAGTATAATTGTTCCTACAGAACTTCTACTACTTTAAATGTTGAAAGTTATCAGTGTGTAGGATCAGTGAATAATTCCATGCCCACACCTGTCTGCTCATACCCTTGCCAATCACCTTCCTGGATTTCATCTTCTCTCCCTAAGTCACTCTCTGCGAAGAATATTTGCACTGTGTTCCCAGTGAAGACATGAAAAACCTAATAATACCATGAGGCATGGTTTATCAAGGCTTGAGAGAAGAAGAGAAATCTGGAAACACTCTGGGAGTTATCTCTGCCATCTGTTTAGCACAGAAAACATGAAAGTTTACCAAGTACAGATCTTCTTGGACTGACATCCCAATTAACCCATAATAAGTTGAAAACATCATAAGTTGAAAATGTGTTTAATACGTCTAACCCACGGAACATCATAGCTTAGCCTAGCCTACCTTGAACATGCTGAGAACATTTAGATTAGCATCAAAACTGAAAAACTGAATGGTCACACTCACACAATTGTGAGTGTACTGGTTGTTACTCTCGCGATCACTGCGGCTGCCCAGCCTCATGACAGAGTAGCCCACCACATACCACTAGCTCAAGAAAATATCAAACTTCTAGGGGTGCCTTGTGGCTCAGTTGGTTAAGTGGCTGCCTTTGGCTCAGGTCAAGATCCTGGAGTACTGGGATCAAGCCCCACGTGGCGCTCTCTGCTCAAGTGGAGAGCCTGTTTCTCCCTCTCCCTGCTGCTCCCCCTGCTAGTTCTGTCTCTCTGTCAAATAAACAAAATCTTAAAAAAGAGGAAAATATCAAACTTCTAAATTTGAAGTTTGTCTTCTACTAAATTTGTATCACTTTTGTACTATCGTAAAGTTGAAAAGTCATAAGTTGAACCACTGTGAGCCGGGGACTGTCTGTGGTGTTTTATCAACAATCCTCAGAGACAGCCGACTGAACCCATGCTGGCTGGAGGCGATAGAGACAGGCGTGGGGGTCTGGCAGGAATGGACAGACTGCAGTAGGAGAGAAGCTTCTTTGTTTTTAATCCTCTGTACTCATTTCCTAAGGTGGGACAGATGGCATCACCTTTTAGACTGATGTGAAACACTGTTCTGATTTCCTTCTCACGTTTGGGTCTTTCTGACTTAGATTTTTTTGCTTTTTCTGTGTTTGACTTTTTCATCTTCTGGATTTGTTTTTTTTTGTTTGTTTGTTTCTTGTTTTTTTTTGTTTGTTTGTTTTGTTTTGTTTTGTTGTTATGTCAGTCTATCTGTATACAGCTCTTTCCTCATCATCTTACCACATCATTGTTTCAACAACAAAATTTACAGTATACTGTTTAGGTTGTGTCATGAAAATATATCTCTGTTTTCTTTCGAAGCGTCTGTGATTATTATGGAAAGATCTGAGCGTGGAGTATAAGAACAGATTTGAGGCTCAATTCCTATGTGTCACATCTGTATGGATGTGGGATATTTTCCTGATTTGTTTTAGACCCCATTTATGACTTACGGAAGGAGTTAACCATCTGAAAATGCCCATGATACAGAAATGCTCCCTAAAATCTTTTTTAAAATTTTCCATTTTAGACAATGAACTTAAAGAAAACTTACTTGCTTTACCCATTTTATGTGATATTAACCGCATTGTGTGTAGTAATGACTAGAGTATCCAATCCACTAATAGAGTTTGAGATGACGTGACCACATGGGGACAGTTCTCATTAGGTACTTTAGGGAGAAGGCAAAGTACTTCTTTTGGTGTCTATGTGAGGTATATGATTTTGGTACTCTGGTATAGGAGGCATCCAGTTTCCTGAGAAATAAACAAAGTAATGACACTTGATTTTTCCAGTATGTTTCTTCAATTCATATAACCATGTCAAATGGCATATCCCTTCAACATCCTCTTGATAGTGGAGAGTAATTCTATACTGAGGTGAACACAATCTCAGGTATAGAAAAGAATGGGGGAATTAGTGCATTCTATTTATTCATTCTCCCTGAAAAAAATTACCAAACTAGACAATGTGTGTGTGTGTGTGTGTGCACGTGCGTGTGTTTTGGAGTGCTGATAAAGAAAAGAGATTAAAAAGAAAGCACAAGAATTATTCCTTCTCTTATGGGATTATGCCTAAGAAAAGCACATAGAGACAAGAGCAATTCAATGTGATATATCCAAAATGACAAAATAACATCATCCAGACTGCTCATTTGTGGTGCAGCAGTGAACATTTTATGAGTGATCTAGTTCTCGTGGAGTAAGTCCATACACTCTTCTAGAGAAAACAGATATTGAATGAAGCTTTAAAAAGGGAGATGATATGGGTTGAGACAGAGAGAGAAGGCTTTCCAGATAGGAGTCTTGGAAAAAGCCAGAGTGTGTGGTAACTGGAGCAGATTTGTTTGCAGGAAAAGGGAAGTTGGGGGTGGGGGTGGGGAGTGATGTGATTGGAGAGTTAGAGAAGCTACAGTACATGGAGGACCTTTCAAGGTTTTTCTTGACCCAAGGGGAGGCAGTAAACCTGTGTTTTGTGAAGCTCCTGCAGAGCTCTTCTCAGACAACACCATCTGGGCTCAGCCTTAGGGTAACTACGTGGAGTGACGCTACCTACTTGCACAATGCAAGTGCTAACAGAGGCTGTTCTGCATGGCAGACCACACAGGGTAGCATAAGTAGTGTCAACATTTTTTTTTTTTTTTCAAAAGGGAGAAACAATTCTGAGAAGGCTGTCACAATCTCCTAATGCAACGGAGTCCCTGAGGTAATTTTAAAGAAGAGTGTGCAACTTTGTCTTTGTCTGTCTCTTACATATAAAGAATATTTTCTTTCCTTGGCAATTAAGTTTGCTATTAGAAAAACGTATCTATGACCTCTACGCCATGGAAAAATTTGGAATAATCAGTATTGATGCTTATGAAAATGTTTTCTTACTCTAAGACTGCCTGCTTTCCCTCAGCATTTCTCTTCAGGGAAGGAGCTCCCTCTGGCATGTATTGTTCTAGAGCCAAAACATACTGTCTCTGCCAAGCTGTCTGCCAAACCTACTAACCTCCTCTTGTTCTGTTCCTTTTTTTCCCCTCTTTCTTTTCTTTTATTCCCTAGGCAATTTATTCTTTATTGTTCATTTTAGCCCCTCCCTTTTTGCTTCTTCTTCTCCCCAACCCCCCTTTCCTATGCTTTCCTTTCCTTTTTCCTTCCTTTTATGTTTTGAATTACCAAGCCTTCCATGTGCACAGTTCCAGGCATGGCTCTGGTGGGAAAGAGAAGACTGACTCTGGGTTTATAAAGTCTTGGTCCACCTGGATGAAACCTTTTTTGGATACCAGATTTAATGTATAATTCCACATTACCAACTGTCTTCTGTATTAGTCAGGGATCTTCAGAGAAACAGAACCGTAGGTATTACGTATATCTCATCCATCTATCTATCATCCATCTATCTAAGAGATTTACTATGAGCAATTGCCTCATGTGTTTATGGAAGCTGGGAAGTCCCACAATCTGATGTCTGTCAGCTGAAAATCCAGGGAAGTGGTGGGTATAGTTCCAGTCCAGGTCTGAAGGACTGAGAACAGGGGAGCTGATGGTGTATGTCTCAGTCCCAGGGCAGGAGAAGACCAAAACTGATGACCCAGCTCAAGCAGGAAGGCAGGGAGACAAATTCCTCTTCTTCTGCTTTTCATTCTACTTAGACCCTCAATAAATTAGATGAGGCCCATCCACATTGGGGAGGGCAATCTCCTTTATATAGTCTACTGGTTCAAATGTTAATCTCATCTGGACATACCTTCACAGACACACCAGAAATAGTTAAATATAGTTTAGTCAAATATCTGGGCACACTGTGGCCCAATCAAGTCAACCCATAAAATTAATCATCACACCTTTGTGGGACTGGTCCAGAACCAGCTATACCCCAAATATTCATGATTTCTAAAGATTTGCTGATTTCAAGCAATCAGTTTATAGTTAATTGACTCATATTAAACATGTGATTATGAAAATATTCAGATTTCTTTTGCCAATTTAAGTCACTATGATGTATTATACAGAGTTTTTAATTTTTTTTAAAGATTTATTTTTAAGTAATCTCTACATTCAACATGGGGTTTGAACGAGAGCAGGAGTTACATGATCCACTGACTGAGCCGGTCAGGTACTCCTGCACATAACTTTTTAAAAACAGTGATTTATGCAACTCTTGAGCCAGGGAATATTAGACAATATTTAATTGACCTTATTTAATGTCATCGTCCCATTTTTTTAGAACTAAAAATCTAAGTGAACTAAAATCATACTTGTCATTGATGGAACCAGGGTTGAACTCAGGTTTCCTAACTCAATGTGCTTTATAGACTATGGAACAATTAAATCAATCTTTCTTTCTTTCTTTCTCTCTTAAGATTTTATTTATTTGAGAGAGAGAGCAAGGAGCACAGGAAGGTAGAGGAAGAGGGAGAAATAGACTCCCCACTGAGCAGAGAACCCAGCTTAATTCCAGGACCCTGAGATCATGACCTGAGCTGAAAACAGATGCTTAACCAACTGAGCCACTCAGGTGCCCCTCTTGTTTCTATTTTCTTTCTCAGCCTCTGCTTTCAGACAGAGCTATTACCTTCCATAAGAAGCATTCTGGAATAGGGGTTACAAGCATGTTCTGTGGGGTCTACTCAAACAGGATTCTTCCTCAACCCTCCCACTTACTGGTTGTATGAGGTTCGGTAGCCTAGTAACCTAGCTCAGAGTGTTTCCCCACATGTCATGCAACATAATAAGTCAAATAAGAGATCCATTGAAGTAAAGCATAGCACCCAGCATACAGGGAGCAATAAAACCATTAGCCATTATTACATGTGTCATCTCCAAGTTTAGTGAAAATTTCAAGTACATACTCATTTAAATTTTGTTGACTAAGATAAAGCAAAGGATCTATCATTGTAGTTTTTGGTAGAACATTTCTTCCTTCATAACATAGAAGGGTTAATCGACACTTGTTGGATACTTTAAATTTTTAAATTTTAAATTTTAATTTTTTTGTAGCTTTATGGTTTTATTAACATAAATAAGAAGTGCACACAAGCTGTCTATTCATTTTCTTTGTTGTGCAACCTGGCTTTGGGATTGGGGACTCTGATGGCCAGCTGGGTTGCTCTTTCCACAAGTCCTTCCCCTCATGGAGCTTACATTCTAGTGGAAGGACAGCCACAAAACAAATCAACCCACGAAGCAATATGTAGCATGCCATTGGATGATATCTGTTCTGGAGAAAAGTGAAGAAAGAGGGGACTACAGTGTCCTGGGTAGGAGCTGATAGTTTTAGTGTGGCTAAGGAAAGACATTTCAGGTAAAGTGTCAGTTGAGTAGGGAACTGAAAGAAGTAAGGTTGGAGGGGCGCCTGGGTGGCTCAGTGGGTTAAAGCCTCTGCCTTCAGCTCAGGTCATGATCCCAGGGTCCTGGGATCGAGCCCCGCATCGGGCTCTCTGCTCAGCAGGGAGCCTACTTCCCTCTCTCTCTGTCTCTGCCTACCTCTCTGCCTACTTGTGGCCTCTGTCTGTCAAATAAATAAATTAAAAAAAAAATCTTAAAAAAAAAAAAAGAAGAAGAAGAAGTAATGGTTGGAGATGCAAGAATAACTGGAAGAAAGGCATGCTGGTCAGCAGGGAAGACGAGCCAAGCACTGAGGTTGAAGTATGCTTGGTGTGTGACAGACAACAAGAAGTCTTTCTTGACTGTGGCACAAAGATTCAGAGGAAAAAAGGCAGGGACAGAGTCAGAGAGTGCATGTGACAGGGTGGGTGGAAATGGTGGCAGCAGGGCGTGCAGGCCCAGGTCAGAGCTTGACCATTTACTCTGTTCAGATGCTTTTGGGCCAAGAAGGGATCTGATTTGTACTGTAGAAGGATAACTCTCATTATTGTGTTGAACAACAGGCCAAGGCGCTGAGATCAGTTAGAGGATACATTAACAACACAGGTGAGAGAGGACAGTGGTTATCGGTAGAGACCTTTGAGAAGTGGCTGGATTCTGATGTATCTGTTCTGGATGTGATGGGGAGCAATGGACCCACTTATAACAAGGCTGACTATATCAGAGAAAGAGCAAATTTCCTAGGTGTCAGGCAATCATGTGAACATTTCTGCTGGGAAACATCTACAATTATTTATACTTACTGAAAGTTGATTCAGTATTATGCAACTTAGTGAAATATATAATAAAGTGTGAGATCACTGGTTATTTAATGCAAACACACAGCCACCCATTTATACAAACTTGTTCCTCAGGGGCACATGTTCACATTCTAGAGAGTCAGGTGACACGAAGGCTACTAAGATAAACTCAGTACAGTTTCTGTATGGAAAAAAATCACCTCCATTCCAGCTAATGGGCCTGTTTTAGAAGGGATAGACATGTAGACAAAATCATGTAATGAACATGTACTTCTGAATAATAAATGGCTATTGCAATGGGGGCGGGACAGTTTGCCACAGATGAGCCACAGTCCTAGAGTTAATGAACAAAAAGCTTATGTGACTGATATTGCTGGTTGTCACCTAACATGTGTTCTCCCCATGTTAGGTTTTAGAACTGATTTTTAGCTAAGCACATGACTGTCTAGAATAAATAATACCTTTTCCACCTTCAACTACAATTAAATATCAACAGGTGTCTTCATTTTTTTTTTTTTTTTTAATATGGAACGTAACCAGAATTTGTGGCCAACTTCTCTTAAATGAAAGAGGCATGTTTTTCTTTGTCTCTTTTTCTTTTCTGCTGGCTGGAACTAAATGTGATTGCTGGGCCTTGAGCAGCTATTGTGGACCATAAAATGGAAGTTATTTGAAAACAAGAAGCAACAAGATGTAAAGTGCGTCCTGCCCTGGTAGTGGCAGACCAGGAAGGCTTGCATTCCAAAACAAACATCTAACTTGCTTCAGAGGCTGCTATTGTGACCTTTCTTTTCTTCCTTTTACCTTTTTCTTTCTTTCTTCCTTTTTTCTTTTCTTTTTTTTTTTTTTTAAGATTTTAGTTCTTTATTTGACAGAAAGAGACAGTGAAAAGGGAACATAAGCAGGGGAAGCGGAAGAGGGAGAAGCAAGCTCCCCATGGAGCAGGACCTGATCCCAGGACCCGATCCCAGGAGCCCAGGACCATGACCCAGGCTGGAGGCAGACACTTGACTACTGAGCCACCCAAGTGTCCCTACTGTGAGCTTTCTATCTCTCGAAGCTGACTCTTACCTGATCCAGATAGAAACAAATAAACCATCTTGATAAAGAACTAAAATTTTGATTAATCTTTGCACTCTTCTGTGCTCGCTTTGGCAGGACATATACTAAAATCTTTGCACTCTTCTTTTAATATTTTACATTGACTTCGATTTATTCAGTGAAATATTAAAATATGTAGATCAATTATAGAATCTTATAGAATCTTTAGGGTAAGTTAAAAAAGAATCATAATACAAAGCATAGTAATAAAACTGGATACTGATTCACCATCCATTCTGAGCCCAGAAAAGTTCTAAGAGGTCATGGTTGGCTGTCTTATTATAACCTTCCTAGTGACTAAAGCCTAGATCTGGGCTCTACGTGGTGACTTCCAGTTTAGTAATTCTTAAGTGAATGTGTTCTTAAATGAATGTGTATCCAAAGAGTAAATATGCTTTCTTAGATCTGTAACTGGCACACTGGTAGAGTCGATGATGTTTAATTTTGCTGTTTCTAAGGAAATTCCATCCAATTTTCTCTTTTCAATTATCTCTGAACTTTTGAGTCTAAGGATTAAAGGTAATTAAAAATCCTAGATTTTATTGAGCCCATTCATAATAGTTTCCTTGAGATATAAAGATGTCAATTTAACAATATTTTAAGTGAAAGTATTGCAATACTTGAAAAGAAATTAATTACATTTGGGGGGGAAAAGGAGAATATCTTTTTCTAGCCACACTTGGACTATTTCTAAATAAACCTGGAAGGATTAACTGTTGAATAATGCAAATCCTACAGTTTCCATCTGTATTTTCAGATGAAAGGGCTTGACATATGTGAATAACCAACAAGTTTTGCATGCTTATTCTTAGTAACGGCTTGAGGTTATTCTCACGATGCCATTTACAACCCCATAATTAAAAATCTAGATGAAAAGAAAAACTTCACTATAAATATACCCATTTCTTTCTTTATGTCTTGAGTAGCAATTTTTCCATTAAATGATGTAGAAGATTTGAGCCATTGGGCGTAAAAGCCACATTACTTTTAAATTACTATGCATATGATAACCAATAACTGTGATTAGAAGGTAAATGCCAGGTAATAAAAATGTAAACATAGGCCGCTTTCTACTTTTAAATGAGAATTTGAATTATGCTATAATCTCTTTTGGATCCACTATCTAAAACTGTGTTAGCTTCGTTTTCTGAGAAAACTTATTTCTCTGTCTGGTGAGCATCCCACAGTCATAAACTTAAACAAATGCAGCATATAGTACAGTAATAAAAAAATCACAACAACTTTATGTTTATAACAAAGTTATCAACAATTTTGCAACAAAATGCCCAACACTAAATAGGAAATGAGTTCCATTTGAAGGATTTGATTTATATTATGCCATAGAATCACACAAGTTATTACAGTAAAGTTGAAATCGCTGAAGATTTGAGGTGGACAGTAAACACAGGCTACACCAACATAAGAAGGAGACTTGAGAACTCTTTTGATGATAATCAGAACATAAAAATTCATCTGTATATGTATGTGTGTATGTATAGCTGTATATATAAAATAAATCTATTACAAATGTATAAATTAAACCCTATATTTAAAATCAGTATTCCACAGGAGTAGATAGACAAAAACATTTTGGGGAAAGAAGGAGAAAAATAGTTTCTCTCTAGGTCCATAAAATTTAAAGGGAAATTGGCAATGTAATGTTAAGGCATTATTAGTCATGATCAATTGGAAATTTGATGACAGGAAGCTCGCATTAGTGCTTCTCTGACTCTTTTTGATTATAAATGTCCTTGTAAGCGTTTTTGGTGTGAATGGCTTAGATCACATGGTGGCTGAGAGCACAGACTTTTCACAAAGATCTGGACAAATTTCTCCCTTTGATATTTACCAATTATATAATCTTGGGGATGTAACTTCACGAAGCTTCAGTTCTCATGTATGAAGATGGTGCAACCACATTTTCTCCTTCATAAGGTTGCATTTAGCATTAAATGAGATAATTAATCTGTTAATCGTGGAGCATGGATGGCACTTAAGGTTAATAAATTTTAGCCATTATTATTACTGTCCCTAGAGAAAATCAGCAGGAAGTTTTGCTTCTATGGGGCACCTGGGTGGCTCAGTTGGGTTAAGCATCTGACTCTTGGTTTCAGCCCAGGTTGTGATCTCAGGGTCATGAGATCTCCCTCTCTCTCTGCCCCTCCCACTGTGCTCTCTCTCTCTCTCAAATCAATAAATAAATCTTAAAAAAAAAAAAAAGAATATGTTGCTTCTAGTATGCAAGTAATTTAGCTTAACATTCACCATCAATTTGAAAAGAGCTTTTGTTGGATCATATGAAATAGTCATATCAAATATATACATGTGAATTATAAGACACTCATTTTGATAAGGTGAAATTGTAAAAAAAAAAAAAAATCTTAGATGCCGGGAGACATGGCATTTAACATTTGCATTTGTGGGTGATTTAGGTTCCCCTGGACTTCCAGGATTTTCTATGGTCCCAGTTTTCAGTACCACATTGTCAATATACATAAAAATGTAATAACGTAATAAAGGGTGATAAGACAAGCAATATTGATAAGCATATAGTTTAATACTGAAACTTTAAAACAATGAAAAAACTGAATAAAAGAAAGTAAGCTGTAGAATTTCTTTTTTGAAGAGATGAATGGTTATTTTATTTGTATGCACAGATAAAATTATTAGCACTTTTAAGATTTTTTTTCTGCTTTATTCAGATATAATTGCCATGTAACATTGTATTAGAGTCAGGCATACAATATACTAATTTGATATATGCATATGTTGTGAAAAGATCACCATACTAATTTTTTTTAACACCCATAACTTCACATAGTTGCAGAATTTTTTTCTTTCTGGTGAGACTTTTGAGATCTACTCTCGTAGCAATTTTTAAATTGCAGGATATGGTATTGTTGACTAGAGTTCCCACATTGTGCATTACATCCTGGGACTTACTTATCTTATAACTGGAAGTTTGGACCTTTTGGCCACCTTCGCCCATCCCCCACTCCCCACCTGTGCAGAATTGTTTAAATGAAGAAAACACCTGAAGATTTTAATTGTCCCCAAGAACACAAAGAGCCAAGACTGTGATTTAACTGCTAATACCATCAACTCAGTCAATCATACTGAGAGACAAGAGAGATGGACAGAGGACTCTGAAATCAAGAACTCTACCTCATTCTTCCTTTCCCAGTTTCTTCTCTTGGGTTCTGTGACTTGCCATTCTTGGGGCTTTCCTTCTTATCTCGATGGCTTCCTGTAGCCAGTCTCCTCTGCTGGCTTCCCCTCTTCTACCTGACACGTGATGTTGCAGTGTCCTGGAACTCTATCCTTGGTCCTCTTTTCTTCTCCATGTATATTTCTCTCTCGATGATTTCATATAGTTACATGGCTTTTAATATCAATTCTGTGCTGATGACTCCAAAATACACATCTCTGGCTCAGATGACATTTTTATTTCAGACTCATGTGTAACTGCTTATTCAACATGTCCACATGTCAACTTTACATCCAGAAAGATATGTAAGGAGGATTTGATCTTCTCTGTTAAATCTGTTCTATTTGAAGCTTTGACCATCTCAGTTCATGACCACTCTGTTCTTCCTATTCCTGTGGTCAAAACCCCTTAGTTCATGCTTGATCTCTTGATTTCTCTTAAAATCTATGTGCAGGGAATTCTGTTGGTTCAGCCTTTTAGATAAGCCAGAATCTGACCACTTCATGTCTACCATCCTGTCCAAGCCACCATCATCACTCACTGGATTACTCAAATAGGTCTTACCCACTACAATCTATTCTTATTATAGTCTGAATGCTCTTTTATGTTATTATTTTTTTAGAAGATTTTATTTATTTGACAGAGAGAGAGATCACAAGTAGGCAGAGAGGCAGGCAGGGGTGGGGGGAAGCAGACTTCCTACTGAGCAGAGAGCCCAATGTGGGGCTCAATCCCAGGACCCTGAGATCATGACCTGAGCTGAAGGCAGAGGCTTAACCCACTGAGCCACCCAGGTGCCCCCTGAATGCTCTTTTAAAGCCAAAGTCAAATCATATTATTCCTCTGCTCATTAGGAAGAAAGCCATGGTCCCTACAATGACCTAAAAAGTTCTATATCATCTGGCCCCAGTTACCCTCTGATCTTTCCTCCTGCTTTTCCCATTGCCTAGTCTACTCCAGCTACACTGTGCCTGTTATTCTTCAACACACAAGCATGCTCTGCAGAGGGTAGGTTTGCTTTTCCATTTTTCTAGACTGCTTTTTTTCCACATTTCTTCCTGGCTATTTCTTGCATGTCCTTCAAGTTTTCTCACATCTCAATTTTTCCATACTGCCTCATTGGCCACTAAATATAATGCAGCAGGTAATCTCATCCTTTATACTTCCAATATCCTGTGTCTGCTCTAATTGCTTTTTCCATAAAACTTAATTTCTAAAATGCTATAAATTTATTTATTCATTATATATATATATATATATATATTCTGTCTTCCTTCAGTAGAATATAAGCTCCAAATGGGCAGAAATCCTTAACTATCCTGTTCAGTATTCCAAGTGCTGAGGACAGTCCCTTGCTGAAAGCAAGTGCTTAGGAAATATTTGTTGGATCAATAAAGAGACTACTAGCACCCCATCACAGAGAGGTAGTTAGTTTCAAGAAAATAATTGATTATCTGTGTAAAATGTTACTAAGCAATAAATTATGAAAAGCATTTTAGTTTTAATTCCTAAAATGTCATTTATGACCTTGATCAGGGTCACTTCAGTGGAATGGTGGAGGCAGAAGACTGAGGTCAAATGACCAAATCAGAGACAAAGTATGAACACTTGGTAAAATAGGAGAGACATGAATGCAATTATAGACCAGGTGGGAGGAAATCCCATGTGGGGGAAGTGACTGAGATCCTACAGTGAGAAGATATACTTGGTTTTGTCAGGTCTGTGAGGTGGAAATCTGTAGGAATCCCTATAACCATCAGTGGGTGACATTATACTCCTTTCTCTGAGACTGGGAGAGCACCAGGTTGAGAATGGTGAGGACAAAAATCACTGTTTTTAGATAAGGTACAGGAATTTTTTGCTTTAGCATTAATTTTCTCAATAAATGACAAACCCTGCTTTTCTCTTATAATAATAAGGAGAGCTGTAGTAAGGAACATGAGTAAAGACTTTAAATTTTTGAGTAACTTTGCTGGACAACAGGAGCTCTGCCAGGGACATGTAAAAGTTTCTGGAACAGTGTTGAGAAGCCCAACTGAGACTGAAATCACAACTCAGTATTGGCTTCATCCTTTCCATACTTCAGCACGCTGCGTATAAAAATAAAGATGTTGGGGTAATGTGGTGTGAAATATGAAAGTAAAAATATTTGGAATTCCTCCTATAGCCCCCACCATTTTAAAAGTCTTTATGCATTTGTTAAAGGGAAAAAAAGCAATTTTCTCTTCTAGTTCAAGTCATTTGCTTAGAAGTAGCTCAACTGGTCAAACAATATATATTCTACCTACTGGCTACAAAATCTGTCCATACTCTAGCTACAAACCCAAAAAAACTCCAAGTGCATCAATGAGACATCACGCCTCTTGTTAAAAAAAATTAATCAAAATTTGAGTTGTATTTATGTTTGAAAATTCAGCTAAATTACATGTAATGTAATGAAATCTAAGTGTGTCTTTTGTCCCTATAAAAACTGTCTCATTAACTTAGTTCAGAATTTGCTCCATGTAGCTTTCTATAATCAAGAAGCTCTCACATAGTTTTATAGTAATAAACTGTCTCCAGGCTGATATATGTTACATGTTGCTCAATTTCAAGATTTCTGTAAGACGTTAGGATTGATTGAAGCCAAAGGTTGTTCAAGAAATGTCGAGAAAGGCAAAAGGAAATCTGATGTGTTTGCACACATGTGAGTGAGGTAATGCAGCACAAGGACAAGGTTGGAAGTCAAAATGGGACTTTAGACAATAAAAAGAAGGGTCAGAGAATCTGTGAAATGTACGCGATCAAAGAATATCTATGGTTGTGTACCTAGGATTTGTCAAGAATGGGATGGATTATTTATGATGTAATGTGTTTCTGGACACTGAATTGAAAGTGATGAAACTCAAGTTGTCTTGTCAGAGATGTTATAAGAATGAGACTGGATGAGACAATCTGATTCCTGATGCCCCTTCTCAAGGCAAGATTCCATGATTCTCTCCCACTCCACAGTTTCTCATTTTCTGGAGTACCATTTGTCAGCCCCTTCTTATATTTCCAATTAGAATATACTTGCACTTGTTACCCAACACACACACACACAGTCAGTGTACTGACATCCCTGAGCTGCCAAACTCTTATTTCAAACCCATGGAGCTCCAGTCTTCTTGTTATATACAATAAGTAAAGGACCATATTATCTAAGAACTGGCAGTAAAATAACTGTGTCATTTTAAGTTGAACGTGCCCTAATAAATGAGATAGCTCAGTCTGGCCAGGTACTCAGAGAGAGATATGGGTAGAAAAATGACAAAACATATATGATCTCTACCCTCATGGTGTGTTCACAGAAATAAGGGAGATCAAAACAAAAACAAATGAACTGAACAGTGTGGCAAGTGTAATTGAAGAAATGATTGTGTGCTGTGAGATTGACCAACAGGGAGACTGAATTGAGCACTGTATTATTATTTTAAGATTTATGTATTTATTTGAGAAAGAGAGAGAGGGAGAGAGAAACTCCTGCAAACTCCCTGCTGAACACATAGCCTGACCCGGGGCTTGCTGTTGACCCTGAGATCAGGACCTGAACTGAAACAGAGTTAGACACTTAACAGACTACACCACCAAGTGAGCTATTAAACTCACTTTTTGACCATTCACAAAGACAGAACCGCTTTGGCAATGATCTGTGGAATTCTGGAGGCCCAGATATTTTTAGGGCCTCTTTATAAGTCTTTTAATTTGAAAAAACTTTTATTTTATTATTTTAATTTGAAAAAACTTTTATTATTCAAAGTTTTAAATTTAGTGAAGTACAGAACCATAAGCTCTTGAGTCCCACAGCTCCTTATGAAATCACTTGCCTAGTAATGATCTGGGCAAGTCACTTAGTTCCTCTCCACCTACACTTTCTCATTTGTAAAACAGTACTGGTGCTACAAGGTTGTTGCAGGATTTAAAAGAATAATATATAAAAATAAAAATTCTCATCAGAGGGCCTTGCACATAATATTAAAAAATGTTTTAATTCTTTTAATGAATTCTCCAAGGTTACAAGGTTATGTGAAAATGTCCTTGACTAATAGCCGCATAAAATTATATGATATTTTACCAAAGCATTAAGGTTCATACATTGTGTTCTTTAAATTCTAGAAGCATCCAATATTGAGATAAAAGCTGCATTTTTTAAATTTTGCCTTGCAAAGAAGATCTGCAAAGTAAATATTTTGGTTTGTATGTTGAAATAAATAATGGATCTGGCATTCAGAAGTTGACCAATGTTTTAGTTTCTGTTATGTAAATAGTATGGAAAAACCAGAGAAAGCAAATTAAGAATTGAAATACAGTATATCATCCCAATTAAAATGTGTGCACAAGGCTGAATCTTCTAAATCAGAAAATATGAGTGCATGTCCAATGACTTTTTTAAAAAAGCACAGATTTAAGGATGTATTTCTGGTGTGGTTTAATATTTTATCTGTCTTATCCACTTCTTTTATTTACTATATTTCTAAGTTGACTATAATCAAATCTTCCCTGCAATTTAATAATCTGAGAATATTTTGGAGATCAACAATATTATTTAGTAGAGTAGCAAAATTGTAGTTCAAAGTAACCACAAATATTTTGATGTTTATAGTAAATAAAGCCATCACTGCTTCTGAATTTTTTTCAATCTTAGTTATTTAGAAAATGAGTTTAACAAAGCTTAACTCAAGTGAAAAACAAAAGAAAACTACCTTAGAAAGAAACCAAGTCACAGTTATTTTCAAGAGTCAAATGAAATAACTTTCACTCCTGGATGATAGCATGCTCCTTTCTTTCAGTCCATTTTGTTTCTATTTACATTTTACAAATATAATTTGTTTTTTAAGTGAACTGGAAGGAATTTATTGAGCCAATTAATTCATAATTGCAAGGGACACACATATAACAGAAAAATGCATAATGTAAGTGAACTAGCTAGACATGTCTAAACTTAAGACAACCTTGTGAATATATGCATATAAATAAAGACTGAGAGAAATGAGGAAACGTAAGGAAAAGTCTCAAGGAGGAGATACTCATTTCATTCCACTTCACTTAAAATAACCTGTAATGTCACTATAATATAATCTTGCAACAAATAAACAAAAATCATGTTTATAAAGATTTTTAAAATAATGAATAAGGAGTTGTTAACAATTTATAACAAGGGCAATGATTTTCTAGTAGTTTGTCATCTGATTAGGGTTTTACTTCACTGTGGAATACTCTGACTTCAAATTCCCTAGAGTTTAAAGTATTTTGTTAGTTTCATGTTCTCAACACTCAAATGACCCAATTTTTAAAATAGATTTTATTTTTAGAACAGTTTTAGATTTAAGGAAAAATTGAGAAAATCAAGTACTGTGTACACAGTTTCACCTATTATTAACCTTTTCATTAGTATGGTACATTTGTTACAATGTACCAATAATGATACATACTTATTAATTACATTCCACAGCTTATCCAGCTTTCCTTTGTTTTTAATATATTTTTCTGTTTCAGGCTCGCATCCAAGATACACATATGTTTCATTAGTCATGTCTCCTTGGGGTACGTTTTGACTATGACAGTTTTTTCTCAAGGTGTAACAGACTGTGACTTTCCTTGTTTTTGACGATCCTTATAGTACGAAGGAGTGCTAGTCAAGTTTTATTGAGGATGTTCTTCAATGGAATTTGCCCAACGTGATTAGATTTGACTGTGGATTTTAGGAGAAAGACCACAGAGGAGAAGTGCGATTTTCATCATTTCAGATGAAGATTACATACTATGAACATGATTTTGACTGCTACTAGTAATCTTGATCTCACGGCTGAAGCAGCACTTGTCGGGTTTTTCCATGACAAGGTTATTCCTTTCCCCACTCTCCCTTCCATGCTCCTTGGTTAGAAGTCACTTTTGGATAGAAGCCTGCACTTAGGATGTAAAGAGTAATACTCTACCTCCTTTAAGGTGAAGTATCTATATCATTTATTTGGAATTCTGCACAAGAGATTATCTTTTCTCCCTAATTTATTAATTTATTCAATAATTTTTTCATATCAGTGTGACCTCATGGTTACTTATTTCATACTTCATATTATAACCCAGTGCTACTCAAATTGCCCCAGATTTGGCTACTGGGAACTCTTTCAGCTCTTATTCCCGTCAAAGTGTATTTTTTAAAGAATCCATTTTTTATGTAAACTCCAATCAAATGCTAGGACATGCCCGATTTTTCTGGGAGTGAACCACTGAGAAGACACAGTGTGAAAAATCTTTACAGCATTAAAAACAAGAAGTGATCAATGTTACAGAAGCCGAACTTGAAAATCTGAGGCCATAAAAGGACAGAGGAAGTGACAAGGCATTACGGAGAGAGTAAGGATTTTTCACCATTTAATAATGATGTCAAAAATTCTAAATCTTTTAAATCATTATTCTGTCTATATTTAGCAAGATAAGATGGTATCAGCTTTCATCAAATATACACATTAAAAATCCTGAAAACTATATTCATTTTAGGATATTACCTAGCAGGAAGCTATCTGTATCCCTTTTTGGAAATGTTAAGAGTTGCAGTTTGTTTGTTCACCTTAGATTCAGAAATGCTTTCTCTGTTTGGGAATTGGACTACCCAGATTTTGCAAAACTTTATTAAGTAAAATTCTTTGCAGACTTGTAGGTGATATTTTTAAGAAATAGTGGACCCGATTCTTCCACTGTTGGGGGTGAGTCATGTTGGAAGGAAATTTCCTGGGTTTTCAGGAAAACAGGTCAAAGATCCAGGGGGAAAAACTTGGAGAAAAGTTTTGTTTGCTGAACAAACCCTACAAATGCAAGAATCTTCCAGAGTTTAATCTTTAATCAGTACTCTAAATGTGGAAGTATGCTATGACCAGAAAAAGAGAAATTGGATCTAAAGCTAATCTTGCCTGCCCATATATATATATGGAATCATTGCTCCACTGTAAACACCAATCACCATGCCACTTTTTATGATCAAAAATACCATATAAAAGGCCAGACAATATTAAAATCAGGGTATTCCTCAGATCATCCTGATAATTCTGTTTACTCACCACTTTCTAAAATGGATACACTTGGAGGAAACAGCTACAGTTGGTTAATTATAACTTGCCACTTGTGTAACTTGATAATTTTTTAATCTGAGTTTCATTTTTTTAATCTATTACTTACTTCTTTAAGTTATTATGAGAACCTGAACATGAAAAACATGGAAAAAGCTTAAATTTAGGAATACCAATATTTACATGTAATATAATTTATCAGTTAGAAATGCCACTGATTCAACGAATATCTAAGCATAGGTTAAAATATTTGGAGATAAAAATTTCCTAAATATGGCATATATTCCCTCTCTATAGCACATTTTAGTGAGTTCAAAGTGTTATTTTTTTTTTTCATTAAATCTTCTTGATAGCTCTGTGGGATAAGTATATTGCAAAGCTTATCATCTACTTTCCATTGGAAGGGAACTGAAGAGAGAAGTTGTGAGTCATCCATGATGAATCATTAAGTGAATGAAATACTACCAAATTTCTTAAATTGTACTATAGGATTCTGATTGTATTTCCTTATGAAAATAATGCAAATAGACATAAAATTAGAATGGAACTAAAGACTTACTACTGACAAGCTTAATCATCACATTCCTGGTCTCCTATTTTCCAGTAGGGAATAACACAAACACTATTTTAGGAAGTTCTAACTTACTGTAGTTTTAGATGGTATCAAAGTTTATGTCCTTACCATGTATTTTTACTGCTTCTCAAGAAGGCTCTGACTTTATTTCAATTCATGATTTGTGTTTTAATGCCATAATAATATGGGCAGAATTTTGGCTCACAATGAGGTAAAGGGAATTTCCTTTGGCAATATTTCCATATGCATATATTCTGTCGTCATCCTTTATTGTCTTCTTGATAAAAGAAACAGGAGCCCAAAGTTAGTAAATTAGTAAAAATGAGCCGTTTTGCTTTCTCTTTTATTTTAAAGCTGTAAGAATGAAAATGCGATCACCTAGGTCGTGGATATAATCTCTAACAAAATACCAAGAAAGCAAATCTGTTACATTGTTTTCCTTGTGTCATAAGAATAAAACACAAGAGCAGCCTATGGGCAGGTAATGGTATGAGATTTCTTTCTAAAAAGCTGTGTGAAAAAGAATATTTACAGCAAAGAAAGACAAAGATAAATGCAGACCATGAGAGAGCATTCCTCGAGGCCAGTTTTTTTTTTTTAAAGATTTTATTTTTTTTAAGATTTTTTTTTTAATTTTTATTTTTGTTTATTTGACAGAGGGAAATCCCAAGTAGGCAGAGAAGCAGGCAGAGAGAGAGGAGGAAGCAGGCTCCCTGCCGAGCAGAGAGCCCAATGCGGCTCCATCCCAGGACCCTGAGATCATGACCTGAGCCGAAGGCAGAGGCTTTAGCCCACTGCACCACCCAAGCGCCCCTTGAGGTCAGTTTAATCTAGAATTTGGAAACTAGAAACAGAGGGAGCTAATGAAACACCACCCACACCTCCCCGCCTCCACCCCCCCCCCCCCCACCAATCCACGTGTATATGAGGAGGAGTAGAGAAGACCAGGTTTGAATTCTTTTTTCTTTTTTTTAAATTTCTTTATTTATTTGACAGAGATCACAAGTAGGCAGAGAGGCAGGCAGAGAGATGGGGAAGCAGGCTCCCCAAGGAGAAGAGAGCCCCATGCAGGGATCCATCCCAGGACCCTGGCATCACTACCTGAGTGGAAGGCAAGAGGCTTTAACCCACTGAGCCACCCAGGCGCCCTGCAGGTTTGAATGCTTAAAGGCTGTTTTGTACAAGTTAATCATCATTACTGTTCATTTCCTAGCTTCTGTTATTTTCAGCACCAAATGATACAGAGTATAGCTCTGTTTATTTATTCATTCACTCATTGATTCATTTGTTCATCCGTTTATTCTTGCAACAAATAATTTATTGAATGTCTACCAATTAGAATCTTTCTCCCTCCTTTCATCATCAAGAGAAAGACATTAAGTGCTTCACATTGATGAAACTGACACGCCTCGCTCTTATTTCTGTCCACAAATGAGCCTGGAAAGCTGCACATGTCCTTGAGTGGACATCTGAAAGCTGTGGGCTCCCGGCACAACCCTGCACATCAAACACGGTGGGAAGGGAGAGGGCAGCTGGGGCACCAAGACTCTCACCGGACCCATCACGCTTAAGCTGGTTCAAATAAAAAGCCTTTGAAAATCCTTTCATCAAGCTTCAGGTCTGCTTGTGCTTTTCAGACTCTTCCTTATCACCTTCCTGGGATAGCGGCTTCCCATTCCTGTGTTGGAGTGATTCCTTACTTTTTAGCTATAAGAAAAACCTCATTTAAACCTCCTAGGATCTTGATAATTTATGTTAAGATATGTGATTTCAGTTCTTCCAGGTCCTAACTTGAGCTGCAGCCATTTTTTCCCCCTTTACTGTTAATCACATCAATCTTACGTTCCAGATCCAGAATTTTTTATAAAAGTAAATGCTGTATGCCTGTAATAAACCTTTCATCAGGAGCCACTGGGATTCTTACATTTAGCTCCGCCATCATCCGCCTATAGTGTGTCTTTTTATTCTGTATCAGTATTAATTTTTTCTGATACTGATTATGTAGAATCAATCTGATTTGTTGGTTGACCACTTGATTTATATATGTGACAAACATTTATTGAGAACTTTACTTTCTTGCTGGATATCGTACTAGAAACTGGGGAGCGGAGACAAATGAAACAAAATCTCTAATTTCCAGGAGTTTGGTGTTTAGTAGAAAAGCCAAGTGAGCACAGTGACTATGCACTGGGGTAGTTCTTTGTGAGCAGAACTAATCTACATGTCCATTCTGTATGTTCTAATAGTTTATTTTTAATTAAGAAATCATGATATAATTCATATCCTGCAATGTTTTCCATTTTTAGTAAACATTTTTGCAAAGTTCGGCAAATGCCTGTTTAAGTTGCCATCATCTCATTCATTAAGACAATCTGGGAAGAGTTCCTCTTCTCTCTCCCTCCCCCATTCTCCTGTTCCTTTTTGTGGTTATGCTGCTCCCCCAACCCCTGACATTCCTGGCAACAAACATGAATTCTGCTCTTACAGTTTTACCTAGTTTAGAATGTCATATAGTGTGAAATCATATAGTATGTGGCTTCAGCAAAATGCATGAGCTATTCATCCAAAATGTTGACTCTATCAATATTGATTCTTTTTTTATTATTGAGTAGTATTCAATTATGCAGACATTCAATAGTTTGTTTATTCCCTGTCAAGACACATATGGGCTGTTTTAAGCTTTGAGATATTATAAATAAAACTGCTGCAAACACTTATGTACAGGTGTTGCAGTGGGTATAGGATTTCAATTTATGTGGTGAAAACTAGGAATGGGATTGCTGGGTGATATGGTAGTTTTTTTTATAAGAAATTGCCACACTGTCTTCTAAAGTAACTCTGCCATTTTGCATTTCCATCAGCATCATATGCCAGTTCCAGTTGCTCTCAGTCCTGCTGAGCACTCCACTCTTCTGGGTGTACTATAGTGTCTTTGTGATTTTAATGTTTGTGTCACCCTAATGTTGGTACTTATTTTCCATCCATACCTATTCTTTGGGGAAGTATGCAAATTTCTTGTCTATTTATCGATGGTATTATTTTCTTATTATTATGTTTTGAGAATTTTAATAATATATATGATATACACATATATATAATGCATATACATACCTATTTTCTGAGAATGTGTACCATGAATAGATGTTGAATTTTTAAGACTATTCTTGAATAGAGAATTTCATGTTTTCTTTCTTATTTAGTCTGCTATGTGTAAATTATAGCAATTCATTTTAGAATGTTGAACAAACTATATTCTTAGGATACTCCTATTTGGATATGATATATTATCTTTTTTATATATTATTGAATTTTTATTTATTTTTTAGAGATTTTATTTATTTATCTGACACAGAGAGAGAGATCACAAGTAGGCAGAGAAGCAGGCAGAGAGAGAGGGGGAAGCAGGCTCTCTGCTGAGAAGAGAGCCTGATGTGGGGGTTGATTCCAGGATCCTGAGACCATTACCTGAGCCACTGAGCCACCCAGGTGTCCCATTATTGAATTTCTAAAAAGATTTACTTATTTGTGTGGGTGTGTGAGTAAAAGAAAAATTGTGAGCAGGGGAAGGGGCAGAGGGACAGGGGAAGAATCCTCAAGCAGACTCCCCACTGAGCACAGAGCCTGAACCTGACATGTGGCTTGATCCCAGGACCCTGAGATCATGACCTGAGCTGAAATCAAGAATTGGATGCTGAACTGATTGAGCCACCCAGGGGCCCCATATTATTGAATTTTTTAATAGTATTTTTAAAATACTATTAAAATTATTAAATTTTAATATGTTAATAACATATTTAAAATATATTTATTATAAAATAAAAATATGAAAAATTATTGAATTTTTAATAGTATTTTTAAAATACTATTAAAATTATTAAATTTTAATAGGTTAATAACATTAAAATGTTTAATAACTTTTTTTTAATGTTGCTTTTATGTTCATGAATAATGTTGGCCTACAATTTTTTTTTTTTATGTTTTTGCTTGGTTTTTGGCATCAGAGAAACACTCACTCATAAAATGATTTGAAAAATGTTTCTTCTTTATTCTGGAACAATTTGTAGAATTTGTAAAAAATATTAAATAATTAAATATTTGGTAGACTTTGTTAGCACTGCTGTGTGTGGGTTTTTCTTTGTCTAAAGTTTTTTAACTAATTAAATTAAACAAAATTAATTTGTTTTTTATATATGGCATTATTGAGGTTACCTATTTCTTCTTGAGAGAGTTTGGACAATTTTATGTCCTTAGAGGAATTTTTCCATCTCATTTGAGTTGTCTAATTTATGAGATTATGTAATAGTTATCAGCATGTCCCACAGATACCTGGGCTGAAGTCTGCCCTGGTCTGTTCAGACTGCTATCACAAAATACCACCAACTTAGTTGATTATAAGCAACAGAAATGTATTGCTCATAATTCTGGAGGCTGGAAGTCAGTGCCAGCCTGGACAGGTGAGGACCTTTTTCTGGGTTGTAGACTTTTCAAATGTATTTCCTTCCACTCATAGAGTGGAAGGGGCCAGGGAATTCTATGGGTCTCTTATAAAAGTACTCCATCCTCATGATTTAGGCTCTTCCCAGTAACCCCATCTGCTAATATCATTGGAGCTTAGGATTTCAAAGTATGAATGTGCGGGTAGGGTGGGAAGGATGTGCACAAACATTGGAACCATAGCAAAGTCCTAATCTCCAGTGCCTGAGAATGTAAGCTTATTTGGAAATAGATTATTAGCAGAGGTAGTTAAGATGAGGTCACTGTGGAGTAGGTTAGGTCCCTAATTCAGTATAACTAGTGTTATTACAAAAAGAGGAAATTTGGACAGATGTGCACACAGGGAGATGATGACCGTGTGAAGTTATGCTATTGGAGTTATGCTGTCACAAGCCAAGAAACTATGAAACTAGGAGAGAGCCCTGAAACAGATCCTCTCTAGTACCTTCTAACAGAATATGATTCTTGCTTATACCTTGAACTTGAACTTCTAATCTCCAGAATGTGAGTCAATAAACTTGCGTTGTGTAAACCACTCAATCTGTAGTACTTTGCTCTGGCACCTTTAGCAAACTACTATGGTAGAGTTCCTGTTTTAATGTTTGTAGAATATCTAGTGATGTCACCTCTTTTACTTCTGATAGTTGTAACTTATATCTTATTTTCTGTTCATTTGTCAGACTAGAGGTTTATCAAAATTACTGATTTTAAAAAAACAGTTATTGGCTTAAATGATTATCTTTATTGTTATTTTTGTTTTTATCTTTATTATATCCCTTCTGATTTCATATGGCTTAGTTTGGTCTTCTTTCTATAATTTCTTAAAATAGAAGTTCTGGTTATTGTTTTTTTTAATATAAACAATCAAGTTTATAAATTTCCCCTTAAGCACTACTTTATCTACAATTTATCCTACAAATTTTGACATATTGAGTTCTCATTTTAATTCAACTAGAAATATTTTCTCATTTCATGTGTCCTGTGTGACCTTCTCTTTGACCCATTAGTTATAAAGGATGTGTTATTTAATTTCCAAATATCTGAGAATTTTCAAGTTATCTGAATTCTTGTTTAATTCGGTTTTGTTCCAAATTACACTTTAAATTCTTTTAAATTTGTTTTTTTGTTTGTTCATTTTATGGTCCAGAAAATGATCTCTCTTTGTGAGTGCTAATTTACATAGGCAGTGTAAATGAGGGACTCACAATGTCTACTTATGCCTAGAACCCTCCCAGAAAACTTTACCTAGGCTAGAAAAAGGGGATTTCTTTCCTTTATGCTCTTCATATTGTAACTCTTCTTAAGGACCGGGTATTTTACATTAAAATTTTTTTCTGATTCCAATTTCTGATTTGACACATGAAAAGATGCTTAACAGCATTAATCATCAGGGAAATGTAAATCAAAACCAGAATGAGACAACACCTTCTACCTGTCAGCACATCTGAAGTCAAAAAGACAACAAGACATAACAACTGTTAGCAAGGATGTGGAGAAAAAAGACATTCTAGTGCACTGTTGCTGGGAATGCAAACTGGTGCCACTGTGAAAAAGAGTACGGAGGTTCCTCAAAAATTAAAAATAAAATTACTATATGATCCAATGATTCCACTACTGCTATTAACCCTCCAATTTCCAAAAAAACATTAATTAAAAATATACATGTATACATGCATACGTATGTTTACTGCAGCATTATTTATAATAGCCAAGCTATGGAAGCAACCTAAGTGTCCATCAGTAGATGAATGGATAAAGAAGATGTGGTATACACACACACACACACACACACACAGAAGTATTACTCAGTCATGAAATCGAATGAGATTTTGCTATTTGGAAAAACAACGGATGGACCTAGAGAGTATTATGCTAAGTGAAATAGGTCAGACAAAGAAAGACAAACACCATATGATTTCACGCATGTGGAATTTAAGAAACAAAACAAAGCAAAATAAAAAGAGAGAGAGAGACAGAGACAGACACACACACACAAAAAACAAACTCTTAAATACAGAGAACAAACTGTTGGTTGCCAGAGGGGAGGAATAGGGATGGGAGGAGGAATAGGTGAAATGGATAAAGGGGATTAAGAATACACTTACTGTGATGAGCACTGAGTGGCGAACAGAATTGTCAAATCATTGTACCGTACTGTATGTTAAACTAACATAACACTGCATGTTAACTACATTTCAAATTTAAGAAAAAAAGAAACTTGGTCTGCAAAAAAAAAAATTTTTTTTCTGATTCTGATGTAACATCACTTCTCTGGTGTAACAGGTGATGTCTGGATTCTGGGGAAGGTACGGACTCCCAGGAAGGGGGAAAATACCAGGGGTGATATATCAAAATATTCTCTTGCCAACTCTTCTTCTCCTACACTCACATGTAAATTCTTTTGTGGTAGGGATTTTGTCTCATTTTTCTTAATTAACTCAAGGAAGACAGTCAGTTACATAGTGGAGACTTAGTAAATATTTTTTGAATAAATTAAAACAGAAAAGGGGAAGTTCAGTTGACAGGGCTAGGAATGAAGGATGTATAGGGGACATAGGGCGTATTTTTCAGATAAAGGAGAAAAGATAATGTTGAGGCAAATGCAACTGATAACTTTACAATTTCATTTTTTAAAGGCCAAGAAATTTTTTATGCTATCGGGAGTAGAGATTTCATGTTATGGTGTTTTTATATCATTCATATAAAATTATCATTAATATTTTATATCATTCAGACTCTGTAATACCCACAACACACATTTAGCAACTAATATATTAATAGGTTCAGGAATAAAATAAAAAGTAAATGTTAACATGTTGCAACAGTTTCTCTTTCTTAAGCTTGAAATGCATATGCCCCTGGGTCAGTATTGAACCACACCCAGAGGCATGGTTGATACCATGTTCCGTCCATGATTTGAATGTTATAAAATTTGCACAACAGACTGATGAATATGGATGAAAGATCTGGGAAGCTGAGAAACATAGAGTATTTTAAAAAGTAAATCAATTTAGTTCAGATCATTGTTTTGCTATATGGCATATCCAAGAAGAAACAGTTCTTCGTTTCACATGGGCTATAATATCCTGCAATTTTATACTCATTTCTAAAGCCTCAGCAAACTGTAATTCACAGGCTGGCATGACTTCAGTGGGTGCCGACTTACTGAAGAAGAGATTTTTTTTTTAAGTTTTATTTATATTTTCTGCACCACACTGTGAAGTGCCCCTGATGCTTTGTTTCTCAGAGGCGGGATTAGAGCACAGATGGGAGAAGAAAGGCATGAAATTCTATACTTTGAAACACTCAGTCAAGATTTATATTGTATCTCTTATTACCTGGCGCCTTTATAATACCCTTCCCTGGAGAATTTCAAAGGCCTCGAAGCTTCATGGTTGTATAAATAAGTAAAATTTTGTAACAATCATTGAAGATTAATCAAACTGCAGGGGTGGTGAAATTACAAGGAACAAATGAGAAGGAGGGGGCTCCTTGTTGTTTGTTTGTTTTGTCAGTAAGATCTGATGTCAACTAGATCGGACCGGTTTAGGTTTAGGAAACGTGGAAGCCTTAGTTCCTTCTGTTTACTTCTTCCTAGCTCTAGTCCTCTTAGGCCATTGACAATTAAGGAAAAATACTACTTTCTCTCTCATGTGTCTTACATATACATCCATAGTACAAAATAATCCGTACCACAACCACATCAAATCCTTTTATTTTTGGTTGGCTTTTTTATACTTACCATTTTGGTAAAGTATAATCTAACTCTTGCATAAACATATGCTAAAAATATAAGCCAGCAGCTATCTCCCAAGAAATAACCTTGCCAAATAGGTCATATTTTCCTTCAGACTGCAATCAAGGGTAGAACATGGGTATTTTTCCAAATATTAAAATAATATTCTTTTAAAAGTAAGGATTTTGTTCTATTGAAAAAAAAAGTATCCGGGACAAGAGCAGGTTATGTCATAAAACCATGTGAAATTTTAAGTTCTTCTATTTACATATTTTATATGAGCAGACTAAATACATTTTAGATTACCCATATGCAAAAAAAAATTATCAGTCAATGTCACATCTCTCAGTCAGCTTTGGTTAGGAAAACAGAAGGTATTCTGCATAAGCCAGAAATAAGTTTAATTCAGAATTAAATGCTTAAGCTATTGTGGGAGAAGTTGAGTTAAGGGATGTGGGGAAAGCACCACTGAAGGAAGGTCAGAGGTTGACGGTATTTTAAACATATAGTTCTCCACTGAGGGCAATTACATCATCCCTCTCTCACCCCGGGGGGAATATTCGGCAATGTCTGGGAACATTTTGAATTGTCCTGACTGGTGGCAGAGAGGGTTGCTTCAGGCTTCTAATCAGGGGAAGCCAGGTGTTTTACCCAAGTTGCTTTGGGTGAGGTTTGGTGATGCAGATCCAGAGAGAGAAACCTGAAAGAGTTTTAAAATTTTGTTATACCCACAGCTCTTCAGGAAGAACTCAGCAAGATACACACAGAGCCACCGAGAGGGAATTCTGGATTCAGTCCTGAGGTTAAGGGAGAAAACAGAACTGTGTATCATGCCTTTGCTGTGGTTTCTGAAAGAAGGAACAGGTATGACAAGGTAAGTTGGTGACAGGGTTCAGAACACAGTACCCCAAATTATGACACTTTGGCATATTGAAGATCTTAAGCTGAAGGAATCTGAGAAAATGGCAGAGGCAGGAAGGTCTCTCCCTCTTGCCTAAAACAGGACACGCGAGGACCTGAAGGAAGACATTTACCAGAGATGAGGAGTTTGGAGCCCAGAAATCAGTATGAACTTTGTTAAATTAAGCCTTACGTTCCTAGTTACTATTTCATGATTTACTGCCCCCAGTCCAAACCCCTTTGTCTTGTCAATTCTTTAGAAATGTATCGTTCCTTGGTGTAAAAGATATAGCAGCTTCTTTCTCTGATCACTCTTATGAAGCAAGATAGGATATAAAATAAATAAAAATATCTGGTAATGAGATAATCTCAGGGAGAATGAGATGATCTCACGGTATGGATGAAATCTACCAATCTTGTTAGAGAAAAACGTTAATGAAACAGACCAATCTAAGCAATGCATACAGAGTTAGACTATTAAGGAGTGAATATTTATTTATTTATTTTTGTAGTTCCAAGTTTTTTTAAGTTCCAGTTACTTAACATACAATGCATTACTAGTTTCAGGGTGTAGAATTTAGTGATTCATCACTTACATACAATACCCAGTGCTCAACATAAACCATGCCCTCTTTATTTTTTTTTTAATATTTTATTTATTTGACATATATATAGAGAGAGATCGCAAGTAGGCAGAGTGGCAGGCAGAGAGAGAAAGGGGGAAGCAGGTTCCCCGCTGAGCAGAGAGCCCAATGCGGGGCTCGATCCCAGGACCCCGAGATCATGACCTGAGCCGAAGGCAGATGCTTAACCACTGAGCCACCCAGGTGCCCTGACAGTGCCCTTTTTAATACCTATTATCCACTTAACACATCCCCACCATCTTTCCCTCCAGCAACCCTCAGTTTGTTCTCCATAGTTAAAGAGTCTGTTTCCTGCCTCTCTCCCTACCCACCCCCATGTTCCTCTGTTAAATTTCTCAAATTCCACATATAAGTGAAATCATACGGTACTATATTTCAATACTTGATAGAAACATATGTATAATATTAGTTTGGGAGAAAACATAAAAACCACTAGTTCTACTCGTGGGATTTGGAGTAAAATATTTCCGCAAATTTCATTTCCATTGTTAGTAACTGATGGGCCTTAAGCAAGTGATGAACTCACAAAATCAGTTTCCTTATTTGTGTAATGTAGCAAGTTCTGGTAATTTCCTTGGATTGTTGTTGACATCAAGTGAAATATAGTATGGAAAGCATCCAAGTGATGTCTGGTGTAAAGTTAATGGTCAATAAATCTATTTATATCCCCCCAACTGTGACTTTGTCCTTCAATGACTACAACAATGAAATCCAATCTAATCCTCTTGCAAGAGAGAAAGTTAAGTAAGTAGAAAAAAGGAAGCAGAGCATAGTAAGATTTAATGACATGTGTGGTGGAGTTTAATAGAAGTGGAGTTTTGTCTCATCTGAAATGGAAATAATACTAATATTTACTTTATGTGAAGATAATAAAAATTAAATGAGATAATGGAAGTTACTTAACACATAGTTTATAATAAAGTATGTGCTTGATAAATCTTAGTAGATAAAGGATCATTATAGAAGCAGTGATAACAATGTTAATATTTGAATTTCCCTAAAAAGAACATAGTAAAAAATTCTCTGGGAAAGAAGACTCTATTTGACAAGCTATCTAGAAGGTTGCTAATTTATTTTAGATACAGAGTTGTTTTCCATATTGTAAAATAAAAATATGAGGTTTTATTGTTCTCAAGAATTATCCTTAATCGGAAAAAGATTTTTTTTCTTTCCCTCCATCCCTCCTGTCAATGCCAATGTCTGCCCATAGTTGTTATATCTATACAAGGTAGGACGTGTTGGAGTTCCGTATTCTCAGCCTCAAAACTGACTGCTCAGGCTGGCTTTGTGACCTCTTCCGGTAGTAGAGCTAGGGAGCCGCACAATAAAATAGGAACTTAATCTGCCTCTAAATTTTCACAGATTAAACTATTTCAACTTGAGACAAAGTCTGATTGGGGGTTCTCAAATTTGGACTTTGAACCCAAACTGGTTATTTAGCATAAATTTAATCTCCTCATGGAAAAACTGAAGAATAGACTAGCTATGCATTTACATTAAACCCAAACAGATAATTACATTATTCAGGTTTGCTTCATTTTGGGTACCGGTGCCTCCTCTCTGAATTTTCAGGTAAGCCAGTCTGGCTCTTGTGGACTCTTGCGTGCTGTGGAGCTTTATTTCATGCCTCCCTATGTGGACTGCAAGCTGGATTACAGCTTCTCTTAAATTTTCTCAATGTTCTCTTTTTTCACCGGGACTTTGCTCCTCTAAGAATAAATCACGATTATACATTTCCTTTCCCTCCTGCTTTAGCACTCCTTTCTCTTTCTCGAGTTTTCTTGCTTTTAAAACCATTCCTTTAGTCTTTGCAACCTCGCTCTCTGACACAGCGTTCACTGTCTCCTCTGTAATTTCTCTGTTCCACAGTCTGTATGGATGTACTTTTTTCTGGGAGCAAGTACTCATTAAACACCTACCATGTGTCAGACACATATGTCTGCAGAGACATCTTTGCCATTCTGTGGCTTCTTTTTTAACCAGTTCTAATAAGTGCACATCTGGCTTCTCTTTCCGTCCTGCAGTTTCTTCCTGACTGTGTGGTAGGAGGAGTGATTTATTTTCTGAAGCAAATTCTGTTATTTTAAATTCTGTTATTTAGAGGTAAAGACACACTCAGTTTTCCAAACACAATGCCTTTGACACAACCATCTCTACAGGACACTGGAATGTTATCGCAATTTAGGCGTCCTGGTTTCAGGTCAGCAGCTGCATTTCAAAAATGCTTAGAAGAAAACAAAATAATCACCTTCCTCCTTTTTTGTAACCTCATTCTTCACTAAAACAGTTTGGGACATTTGTATTGTTTCAGGAAGAAGTCAAAACCCTTTACTAGATTGCAAACTCCTTTTATGTTTCAAGTTTCTATTTAAATTCTAGTTAGTTAACCTATAGTGTAGTATTGGTTTCAGGAGTAGAATTTAGTGATTCATCACTTACATACAATACCCAGTGCTCATCACA